>NW_020897694.1:16712929-16907561 GCF_003984885.1 Neopelma chrysocephalum | reverse complement strand
GCATCCCTTGAGAGATGGGAACAGTGGGTTTGGACCTCAGCCAATGAAAGGGGAATTAAATCCAAGTCTCCTTAAAAGTGGTCTCCTAGTCACTAAATGGGAAGGCTGCACTGTGAAGATGTTTTGCAAGAAACACTGATTTTTTGAAAAGTATATAACGCAGTTATCTGAGTCTGGAAAGACAATTTCAAAGTTGTGAGTTCAGGCTGATGTTGGCTCTTCACTGAGCAGGGCCTTGAGCTTCTGGGTTATAAAACACATTCCTCTTCTACGTGTTTCAGTTTAGCCAACCAGGGCAGCGTCGCCCCCAGTAAACTGGCTCTGGCAGTTGTTGTTCTGATCACACTGTTGATATGGGGTATCTAACATTCTTCAGAGACTTTTGGAGGGGTTTAAATTCAGAACATGCCTTTGTGGATTTCACTCCAAGCTCTTAGATATCTGAATTTCACATTTCCAAAATTTATTCTCTACTAGGAGAAAGCTCACGAGCAGTGAATTCAGCTGTGGAAGCACTCACTTTTATCTGTATATATTGTGTTGATATGGGCAGTCCCATACCAATAGAATATATAAATAGATTTTAAGAACCAAGATCTATACTACAGTAGGGTAGTGAAGAAAGTATTTCTCTTCAGGGATGCATCTGGAGCAGAGAGACATGTCAATTTTAATAGGATTGTATTTATGTTCATTGGGTAGGCAGAAGAAAACTAAGGAGTTCTTTTCCCACCCAGTGTCTAGTGATGCCAAAAAGTTCTACAAGAAGATGGAGCACACTTTCCACTGTCCAGGTAAATTCTAACTTTAGTGACTGCACAGTTCAGTGATGGTGGTGTGCTGTTACAATAGAGACATAATTCCTGAGCACATGCAGTAGCAAACAAGAGTAGGGGCTGTGCATGTCATAAAAAAGCTGGCACATAACAAGATATGCAGCATTTTAGCACTCTCCCAGCCTCTTAAGGGCTCACACTGCCTTAGCATCACCACCTGTCATGAAATTCTTCCTTGGTCAGTGTCAACTGGGCAGCCCTTACAGGCTGCAAAATGCTTAAAGCAGACACGGTGCAGTATATATCATTCCTAATGAGACAGCAAGGCTGATGGACAGAGGGACCACATAGATGAGAATTTAGACATGGTAGGATTGGCTGTGGCAGAATAAATACTTAAACTGATAGATATCTAGTTTTATCACTGATTATAATAGTGACTATGATGTGAACAGCTTCATATGCTGGAGGTATAAAACAAAAACATCAAGGTGAGCAAAATACTACTCATCACTGTAGAAAACAACTTGGTGTAGACATTTGAGGAGGGGTCTAGGAGTGCAGAATCTGAAGCAAGAGAGAGATGAAAAATAAGACCCACCTGCCACATTAGTAGTGGAACACATGTTGGTGAGCTATGTAGGGGATAGCAGGTCCTCATCTTAACAAAAATCCTGTCTTACAATCACCTTCTGGAATGCAGTCTTTATTGTAAGTGCTTTCCACTTCTTTTATCTTCTGAGTCATAAACTCCTCTGAGGCTAATGAGGGAGATAGAAGTATTATTTTCTCTGAATGTAGTATGTACCTACATTTTCTAACTTGATATTATTCCACCTGGCTACAGACAGTTAAATCAGAGGCTAATAGGGTAAAACCAAGCTAGAAACAAAACAACAATAGAGATGAGCTATCTTCAGAGAAAAGTCAAGCAACAAGAAGGCAGGGAGCTATTAACTCCAAGACAGGCACTTGCTTGTTTCAGCCAGGCTAACAGGTGTATTTTCCCCAACCAAAGCCTCAGTGAAAAAGAAAACAAAGTTGTTTAGAAAATAAATAAATCCCTGACTAAAGAAGGGTGGTGTGGGGAGTGTTTAGTTATAAGAAAATGCTGCAGGGAGGCAGTGAAAGTAAGGGAAGCTGCAACTGCCTGTATATCCCAGGCTACAAAAGGGATGTCCACTCTGAAAAAAAGTTAACAAAACTCACAGGAATAAGTAAGAATCAGAAATAGGTCTTCCACTGTTTTATCTCCCTTCTCAGAATGCAGTGTACTCTGCAATGAATAAATAATGTCCTGTTTTGAAGAAACGACCTTGCAGGCACCAAATATGGCTGGATTTGCTGCTTTTTCACAGGTGAAAAATAGAGGACTGTAGCCCAGTGCTCTAGTCTAGGGACTGTGCAAAAGTATACCTAACAAGGGGCTGTGAAACCTCTCACGAGCTGGATGCACAAAAAGGGTCTAAAATACAGCTCACTACAATAGTGATAGGCATACTTCTAACAGCAGAAAGTTGTGCTCTCTTGCTTCTCTCAGATTCTGTTGTGGACCTGAGAGAATCAGATGCCATCTATGCTGGTTGCAGCAGCATCTTTTTTGCATTTGTAATTGTACAAATTGCCAGGAGGCAAGAGAGTGTCACAAAAACACAAAAGCAGCAAAAATAATGGCGTGGTTTCCCACCTGCTTTGGAAATAACTGAAGAACTCATGCTGGAGACTTGAAATGATTTTGGGGCCCTGGAAGATGAAAGATGTTTTAATGAGAGTTCATTAGGGCTTTGAACGCTCATTGACCTGACAAGTACTTTCACTTCTAAATAACTATTGAAATCCACTGCAAACAAAAGTGGCTGCTGACTTAGTGCCATCTATAGCCTAGAAGATACATATGCATCACAGGAGCCTTTTCTAAACTTCCATATGGGAAGCCTCAGCACTGAAACCATGATTAAAAGAAGAGAATAGTAACATATGATTCTCAAAGATATTCTCATTATGGAAAAAGCAATGTTTTTCAGAATGATGAGATGATGAAGCTTCCTCTGCTACTAATCCGTCACACTTCTGTGATTAGAAAATGTTTATACCATTTTGATCCTCAACCTGTCATATAAACAATGAATTCCCTTCTAAAAAAATGAAAAACATGTATACATATAAAATGACAATGCACAAATACACGCACGCACACACACACACACACAACTTAATGTATAGTTTTCCTTTCCCCACTTAATTGTTGCATTATTGAGCCATATTGACTTATATCTCATCTAAGCGTACATCATACAAGTAATTCACAATTTTCTGTGTTATTAATTCCCCTTGGCAAGTTGAAATTCTAAATAAAATTTTCAGAATATATGATTATGATGAACTGAAAAAATTTAGATATATTAGTCTACATAGGAGGCAATACTAACCTATTCTAAAATGCATGGTTGGACCAATTTTAAACAGAAGTATCACAGCAATTGATCAGCAGCTGTTGGAATGCATCTTACATAAATACGTAAGTGTATTTTTGGTGTTTTTCAGTATGCTCTTACAAGAGCTCATCTGCAGCCAAAATTTTGTTCCTTCATCTAGTTTAATACATTTATCTGCTAATACCAAGGTGCAAAGGGGGAAATTCTCTGGATCAGATTCTACTGTCAATGCTGCTGACATCACTTAGAATCTAAATCACTTAGAAGGAAACAGGATTATTCAGGATACACATTGGCTAACCAAGAAATGTCGACCGTCCTTTGTGCTTCCTTTCAGAAGGAACTCTTCTGTGTTGGATAAGATTCCCTTGCAGTGATATTCTTTAGAAATAACTTCAAAAAATCAAGCCAAAAGAAGGAGGAAACGAGCTTTTACCAACTGGTCAGCTGCGCCTCTTTTGCAATCTATACTATTTCTGTGACTACTCAAATTAAAAAAAAAAGTAATTGAAAATTTTCAGATCACAAAGCTACTCAAAAAGAAACAAATAATCAAAATCAATATTTGAGAAAGATTTTGTTTTCCCAGTATCAGGAATAAAAGCATAAGACATATTCTTTATAAAAATGGAAGGTAACAACAAAAAGCACTGTTTATTAATCTCTTTATGCAGTTGAATTAATGGTTCTTTGTATGTACTTATAGTCTCTAATAAACACACAACAATTTCTATCAATTTCTATATAATTTCTATCAGCTAAAAAGCAAAGGTTGCTGTGCTTATAAGTATAAAATAGAAATAAACTCTTTGGTTAAAGATTAAAGGGCATCTGTGCTAAAACAGCATGACTAAAGGCATAACAGTTAAATACACTGGATTCATTTCTATTTCACAGCTTTTTACATACAAATAAAACCTGCATGTGTACATACACATTTTAAATGTGCAATAAAAGGCATTTTTCAGCTAGAATGACTTGTATTTGTCATTTGGCACAAAGCTCCTTTCAGAGAAGTTGTTGATATTTTTATCAGAGGCTCCTATACTTCTCATTCCTTTTGTATTATTTCAATCAGCAATGGATATACATCTTTGTTAGCCTAATTTGGGGGCCTACAGAGCAGGAAGAAGGAAAGCACAAAGGAACACACTTGACATATTGGTCTATTTGCTACCTCTTTTAAGCTCAATGCATACTAATGAAAGTGATCCAAACTATTCTTCTCCACTCCTCACTTAACAAGCATAATAATAAATGAATATTTAAACTAGCTGCAAATATATTAAGTGGAAACAAATAGGTTTCATTTGTAACAAGTGCACACAGGTTAATTAACAAGAAGGAGCTTTTGTGTTGAAACAAGGCTCCCTGATGCTGTACATGCAGGTGCCGTTAAGGGCCAATTGAGCTCTATAGGATAATTATGAAGTACCATTGTGCTCTACCGTTTGTTAACAAAGTGCTGCCTGCAATTTGCCTAAACCTATAAACCATCATCTGTGATCCTCAGCAGCAATTAAGTGACAAACATCTTCTCATCGGAGACTTGGGAAAACAAAAGAGACATGATAGCATTTAAGGAGCCAGATGGATATCTCAGAACGTCAACCCTGACAGCCTCCCTTTCAACAACAAAGTATAAAACGGGAGCCTGCTTGGTACCATGCTGAGGGGGAGAAGTCACATCCAAATTATTAAGAGGAGGGAGGGCAGCGCTACTAATCATAGGATTGCTCATTTGAACAGCTTTTAGTGGGAAAGCCTTGGACTAGATTCTCACATAGCCAACAAGAAAATGATAAAACCCCTTTTCCCTCTCAAAACAGCTGTGGCTGCAGCTCTGTTAAGTCTTGGTTGTTTTTTAGTTTTGGGGTTTTTTTTCTCTCCTTTTAATTGTTCTTTCTAATATCTTCTTCCTTCCGTCTTCACAGAAGATGAGTTTCTTCCTATGAATAAAAGTATAAAAATTCTCTTTCTAAGAAGAGGACAAATCAACAGACAGAATTTTCTCCAGGGCATAAGTTACTAATTAGTTCTGCAAAAATAGCCTATATTAGGAAAAATGATGGATCAGCACAAAGAGGCATTTTAAAACAAGAGATCTACTCCTACTGTAAAATAATTGATCTAAAAGTTTTGAGGATGTAATCTTTAAAATGCTTCTCTAAGCTCAGAGATAATTCCAGAAGCTATAAACTTTATACAGGCTTGTTTGAATTAGTTCAATTAATTGCCTGGTTGGGAGACCCTGCAAAACTTGGGGAAGCTCTTGTTTTCATAGATAAGGATCTTCTGGGCATTTTGTTGCCTACATTAAATGATGTTGTCTAGCTGATCTGTGTAATTGGTAGAGCTAAAAGGCTATTCAGTAACATGAAAAAAAAATTATAAATGCATGAGTTTCACTAGCTAGCCTACATTTTTTTCTCTATTGCCAAAACAGCAGCATTTACAAATGTTTTCTGAAACCATTTTGAAGCTACAGCTGAGTGTGTTTTAATATACCATCAGGTCAACAGCTCTCTTGAAAGAAAAAATCAACCCAGGGCCAAACAGTCAGATGGGCCTAATTAAGTACTTCAGGAGCAGGAGAAGTGCACAGATAACTACAGCTGACTTGACCCTTTTCTTTGTTCCTGACTGGGTTTCTGTATA
Organism: Neopelma chrysocephalum; assembly: GCF_003984885.1. NCBI lineage: Eukaryota > Metazoa > Chordata > Aves > Passeriformes > Pipridae > Neopelma > Neopelma chrysocephalum. Next base: position 16,901,692 of record NW_020897694.1, on the reverse strand, counting down.
CCTTTGCCACTTTCCTTTGGATTTATGTTTTTATGAATTATTTAAAAAAGGCAACTTCAGATCTACAATTAGTTTTCAAGGAAACAGATGTGAGAAAATAATCACAACTTAAACAGCTTAAAAACGGCTCTGATCTTGACAGAATGCAAAATGCCAGGTTTCCAGGCCCACAGAATTCATCACTTGGCAAAAGTGTCATTAATCCCTGCCTGCTTTCTGGCCTTTCCTTATGGTGCTTTGTCAAATGTCATGGATCACCTGGAAATCTAACAGTCATCACAGAGTATTTTTTTTCTTTAATGTGGGGGGGGAAAAAAGTGAACTGTTCCATTTTTAAGAAACAAAAATGAGATAAAACAAAGATAAACCATGTAGGCATGTTTTAGCTTTGTATAACGTTGCACCCTGTTCTGATGTAAAACTCATGATGAAGTATTTTGTCATGCTGGGAATTTTATATTTGTTTTCCACTGTGTATTTAACAAATACAAGTCTGACTTCACCTAGAGAACTGAGTTCTTTTGTCACCTCCAGTGGTATTCACAGTGACCCAAGATTCATGAGTTGATTGTCCCTTTGCCTCCTGAAAAATTTTGTCCTTTACCTTAAGAGAAACCCTGCATAGTGTTTCTCAAAGATGCATCCTGCAGCTTTTCTTTAGGCTGGTTGATGAAGGCCTTCTCCCAGCATCATGAACGTCACTGGGTAGTCTTCCATCAGTTCCAGTATCCATGCACCCCAGACCTAACTTCCTTGGCATAGTAAGGCTTTGAAGTTTCATTCAGGGACACTTGGACTTCAAAGCATGTATACAGAAAAAAGCCAACCCCATGTACAAGGAGAGATGTACTGATGGAAGTGAAAGTTGTAGCTACCGGCACCACCCTGAGGCACACAATGGCTGAGATTCTGAAATCTGGGGACAGTAGAAACTAAATCATTGCAAAAATTTCATTTAATATATTTCACTCTTTTCTTTTTGTGACACCAGGACTTCACTGCTATTTTTAAGATGCAGATCAAAGAATGTGAGGTTAAATGAACATATCTGACCTAATTATTTACTTTGTGAGCAGAATTGACACATATTATGCCTGTCTTTATCTTTTAATTCTTTGCATTTCATTCTGATTTTGTGTCTTATATAGGGGTACATTATGATCCACGATACTGATGAGTTTATGATAACTACAGATCTCTCAAGCTTTTGTTGGTCTCCGGTAACTGGAAACAAAGCAAGTCTGCAAAGCCTGATTTTGTATTCAAAATCGTAACAGAAGTGTATTTTGCTGGAAAGTTTTGACTTCCACTATGATTCCTCATCTTAAATGACCTTGGAGACAGGCTCTTGTTTCAAGTAAATTCTATGCATATCTTCAAGTGACCTGGCTTTGCATTAATGCAAGGCTGAGCTCTAAATAAAATTTAGAATTGCATACACCTGTGCAGCAATCCAGTTATCTCACCAAACATCTCTGCCTTGACTAAAGACATTAAAATCCATTGAAAGACTGAAGACACAACAAAATTGTGTAACACCGAATTGCCACATGTCTCTATTATCAAACTATACAATTTAGTATCTTCACTACAGGATTAAAATTATCTTTTTGTGTGTAAGTATCACCTAAATTTTGATAAGAACTAGAATTATTTCTTCATTGATATATTTTCTGGAACAATTTCTGAAAGAGTCATTCATGTCTATGTGATTCAGTGAGAACAATTTTCAAAGTCTAATGAAAGGGATAAATGTGTTATTTAAACATCTTTTCAGTATTTAGTTTGCTACTCTGCTCAAATAACTCATTAATTGCTAGTTATGCAAATTCCATTCTGTACTTACAGGATTTTTTTCCCCCTGAAAAAGAAATTTTAAAAATACCTACTATTATTGTTTTATTCTCCACTTTTATAATATTATGCCCTGTTAATTTACAAACATATTGTCACAGCCTATATAAAATAAATTTCAAACACTATGAAATAAAAACACTGCTTACAACTGGTTTTAACCTAATTAGCATAACTAAGCATAAAAAATAAATAATCAGAGACTATAATGTGAAAAATAATTGAAAACAATGTCTACATTTTAGGACTGTACAAATCAGACCAATGGTTTGACTTATATCACTAAGGTCCAAAGAAATAGGATCGTAAATAAATGGAATTAAGTATTGCAAAGATGTGTTTGGGGAACTTACATTGAGAGTGTGCAATCCAAATTACCCAGGTGGATTTAAATAGTTGAGTTTTATTTAGATCTCTTGCCTGCATTGGCTAGGAGGAGAGTTAATAACAATCCGTGCATGTAGTCCTTATGCATAAGAGTAGGAACCAGTACTAGACAGTGATGTGGAAGTCAATTAGTGGTAACATGCACAGGTACCATGTTTCCCTAGGGGGTCCTAATGTCTCAAAAAACAGCAATGAAAGCAGAGAAAGGTGATCAAGACCTACAGAAGAACTTTTTTGAACTCATTGGTTAATACAAGCATAATAATAGGTACAATTTGAGGAGCCTGGCAGCATAAAAAAAGGAACTCAAGAGAAAGAAAAGTTAGGTCTAGTCTGGCTCCTATTTGAAATGATGCACAAAGAATCTCCTTTGCCATATAATTCTCCCAACTTAAATCAGAAGAAGGAGTATTTGTCTGTAAGACATTTTCTAAATAATTCAGCCTCAGAATTTCTGCTTTGGGAACAAAATCTGTATCACAGCCTACTGTGTCTTAGCGTTACTTTTCAGAACAAATAATTCAAACTGATGTGATTTTTTTAAAGTAATTTGCCTTTGCAAGAAAAAATACATTTATTTCTAGGAAAAAACACAGCATCTGTTCTTCCCTGCTGTTTCTACCAAACAATTCTTATTAGCTGCCTTAGAGAATACCTATGGAAAATTAGGCAGCTAAAATGGAACATACCCAACTTGGAATTTGAGGAGAGGCAGCTAAAACTTAATTTACTTGACTTGAAATTTGTGGAGAATTGTATATTTAACTTTTATTCGGGGATTAGTGGAGCAGGATTGTCATGTTATTCAGAGTCACAGCAAATTCTTCCAGTTTAGTTGACTTGAATATAAGAAACAGATGTTCAGCCAATGCTCAGCTCAGTAAACTTTCTCAATAGAGAAAAAAATATCCCATTCCTTTGTCCCTCCCACGAAATAAAATGCCTTATATTGTACTGTCTTCTACATCACGGTGTTGAAAGACATTCAGTTGGAAGCAGTCACTAAAGGGCATTTATGAAAAGGAAAAAGTAAAGAGCATCGCACTTGTGGCCAGCGTTTTCATGCCTAGAAAGCAAATTTTGCATCAGCTGCCCAGTATGCGGACAGCCGGGGCTGCCGTCTGTGTGGCGGCCAGGAGGTGGCACAGTCCCTGCGTTGATTGAGGGCTGTCAGCTCCGATGCTGAGCAGGGAAAGCAGTTTGAGCTGTTAGTGGAGATGCTATTGGAGTTCTCGGGTTACAGACGAACAGACCTACCGCTCAGGCCGGTCACCGATCTGCCTTTGCTGGTGGTGTCTTCTTACATCGCCACCAAAGGCGCTTGTTGGCTTTAGGCAATACCATATATTTAGGTTTCAGTATCAATGATTGAATGCATCGTGTTATTTTTTTACTTACTTTCTAGTACATAGGTTACTGATTTTTATTTTTCCTCCCAGAGGAAAATAATCAACCTTGTCTTGTGTTACTGAGTCATGCTGCCTTTTACTCAATAAGGGCCTGATCCTGGACCTCCAGATTCAGTGAGTATTTTCCATAGCTGTGCCCTAAATGTTTAGGTGCAGTCTGAGAGCCACTTACTACCAATTTATTCCACTCTGTATACTTCAAATATGTGAGCGCTTTGTGAGGGAGCTGCCAAGCTATCAGTTATAAATACACTATGTTATGCTGTCAAACTAAGAGGTCTCACTTTGAGGGAACAAGGCTGTTACCTTTTGCCAGTGTCATGTATTCCCAGACAATTTAAGGTCTGATTCATAAAACTTGTGATCAGCTGCATTTATATTTTTCCCTGATCTCTTCCTGCACTGACTAGGATGTAAATAGCTCCTTATTCACTTGTTTTGGGAAGTTTTACATGAAGTGTGCTGCTTAAAAATAAATCAAATTCAATGGCCCAGTCTATTTCCTATAGAAATAGGGATCTTTAAATTTACTGTTATATCATCTTTCAATGAAATATTACCTTTTTGTAAGAGGAATTTACTACAGGGAATGGCTACTTCATTTTGTCTTTGAATCTGATTTCTTTACCTGCACTTCTGTAATTTGATAAACCTGTATACCTTAGCATAGCCCCTCTAAAAGGAAAGACAATGCAACGTTATAATGCACTTACAGAGTTAATTTACAGCAAGGAGACTTTAGATCATTCCTCTAGATTTTTCTATTAATTTCTTTTTTTAAAATCCATTACAAGAGAGAGATGGCTCTTTGAGTATCACTATTTTAATTTTCAGAAACTATTATGTCTTCAGATCAACAAGACAAGCTTCTGTGCCTTTCATTGGCACACGGGCTTTCTGCCTGGGCAGTTGGCACAGCCCAGGTCTGCCTGAAAGCAAGCAGGGGCTCTTGTGCATGGGGGGCCAAAGGAAAGGCAGCACAAGGGATGCAGCAAACAGAGGAAGCTCAGGGGCCTAGTGTTGCTCTGTAACTTCCTTGGCTTTAGTAAGAGCTGCATAGGTGCTGCTGCAGGACTTCCCTGCACTGAATTCAGCACAGAGCCAAGTCTAGCACTGATACACCTTTAAATGTAGGAAAAAATGGTAATTTACTATCAGTATTCATAGCAACAGGCAAAAGTTATCCAAGAGGTTTGTAGGAACATCTGCTTTACTTTTTCTCTACTTATCTAGCAAGTACCAGAGGTGGTGGTCAGCAGTACTGCTGTTCATTATCTGTAGAGACTGGACATGTGACTTGACACACTGTTATTACAGACACTAACCAAACACAGAGTACTTGAAAGGGTTTACAACGGAAATCCAAATCACATTTCACTAGTTCTTGGACTTCCCTCAATCTTCCAGTTTAGTGTAGAAACATTTGATACAGAAACCCTCTCTTAAAAAGACAAAGAAAGAAACAAACAAAACAAAACAAACCCAAACTAAAACCAAACACAAACTATTTAATAGATGTTTCTAAGAATTTCTCATATTACTTTCTTTCCTGTAGTTATTTGTCAAAAGGGAGGGGAGAAATAAATGAATTAGAGATTTTGTCAACAAGTCCTATGAGGAACAGCTGAGGGAGCTGGGGTTGTTTAGATTGGAGAAAAGGCAGGTCAGTGGGGACCTTATCACTCTCTACAATCACCTGAAAGGAGGCTGCAGTGAGGTGGATGTTGACCTCTTCTCCCAGGTAACAAGCTATAGGATAGAAGAAATGGCCTCAAGTTTGACCAGGGGAGGTTTTCTTTGGATATTAGGAAAAATATTTCATTGGAAGGTTTGTCAAACATTGAAACAGACTGCCCTGGGAAGTGGTTAAGTCACATCCCCAGTGGTATTTAACAGTGTCCATGTGGTACGTGGGCACGTGGTTCAATGGTGGACTTGGCAGTGCTGGGTTAACAGTTGGACTCATCTTAAAGGTCTTTTCAAACTTAAATGATTCTATGATTCTATTCTACGATAGAAAGTCCTAAGCTATCAAAAAGTTGCCTTGCAAAACTGTTCTACACACTTATTTTCACACTTACTGGATCTATTAGAGACCTAAAAAAGAAAAAGTTAAATAGAACTTGATTACAAACATGCAAAAATCAGTCTGAAATTTTTATTTTGAAACTGTAATGCCTGCCATATAAGCCCTTTAGAAAAAAAGACCCATGAGCTTCCACATCATGTAAAAGCCCAACTAAGTTATGCACTTTTAGGCCTCTGTTTCACTCACTTAGTTTTACAAAGTCTTACATTTATACCCTGCAAAGTTTCTTTTTCTCTCTCCAGCCTGTTGAGAAGAACTCTTAAAAAGTATGAGGCACTAACTCAGATATTCAGAAGTCCTTTATCTTCAGCTCTACTTGGCTTAATTGGAGTAAAGTACCATTTTTCCTCCTATAATCCCTCAAGCAAATCCATGTGGAAAACATCTCTTGTGCTTTGTGAATAAATCTTGAGGGTTCAAACTGTGAAGTGAAAGCAATTGGACATTTTTTATTATTAAAAAAAAGTAAAAAAAAAAGCCCAGATAAGAAACCAGATTAACTAAATGAATCTGGGTAATGAACTGAACTAAATCTTTGCTGTCTCTGTCCCTTGAAAAATTCAGGTTCCTTCCCTTTGTTTTAGTACAAAATTCAAACTGCTCACTGAAATTATTGGACAAAAAATTGTGTGAAATATGTAGTCTTCAGTGAAACAGGTTTTTACAAATGTTTCACTTAATAAATATCAGGACTGACAATGTCAGTAGCATCTCCAAATTCATTAAAATCGCTGTTGAAAACGCTTAAATATCAGCAGTGCAGATGTGTAACTCTGGAATCACTGACAAAATTCTGACTACTTATATGCTGGGTTTTTTTTTATTCCTGGAAAATGAGCTAGATTTTTAACTTATTTAATAAGTTATTAAATATTATTGACATCTCTTTCTTCTCATTACCCTACCATGTATGTCAGACCACAAGCATGAGAAGGATAAAGACCTTGATAGCAAATGAAGTTTTGTTTAACAATAGATGTTGAATTCAGTACGCTGAGGAAGAATTAATTCTTAAAATTACTATTTTACCATTCCTTTTAACTTAAGATGTTTAGGCAAGATCCCTGTGCATTACAAAGTTAAACTAATATAAGTCTTATAGATCAACAAACCCCCTTTTTGACAGTGCATCCTCAAAATTAGCTGGCCCTTTTTTTTCTGGCTGTGCACTCCATTAGATTTTGCACTATAAATTTTATTTTGTACATATCTGTACACTCTGAAATTAGTATTACCTCATAATCTCCATGTTAATTAACACAATTTAACTTAATTAAAAATAAGAACAATCAATACAGAAAATAATTGCTCCTTGCGAATGTACAATTGCCAAACAACTTGCTTCTAGAAAGCTAGAGTTAATACATTATCTTAACAATGAAATTATTGAACTATGCTGAGCCAATGATGCAACGATCCTTATACAACATGCTCTGGACTAGCCCAAAACCAGCTCTCAACAGAGATGTGCTTTCTCTTCCACTTACCACCTCCTCCAAAGCCAAACCTGAAGACTGTTTGGAGCATCCTTAACCAGTTGCTGCTGCTGGGACAAAGGATGCAGGTAGTCACTTGAATAACTCAGACCTAAAAGAGCCAGAAATCCCCTGCATGTGGCACATGGCTTAGCAAGCAGATCACCACCTGCCACAGGAGCTGGTATTTCTGAGCAGTTTTCAAGGTTGCTCCATATCAAGTGCATTGCAGCAGTCGAGTCAGGAGATACCAAAAGTACAGATCCTCTGGGACTGCTCATCAAGATGGGAAAGTTCCTATTATCTGGCTGCCTGGGGCAACCAAAACCCCGCTTAATTACTGCCCTTCAGACAAGGTGGAGACCTGCATTTAAAAACTGTATGTGCACTGATTGAGCAGCACATAAAGCTGAAATGGAAAACTGGCTCCCTGCCTCAGAGTTTCCGAGTACATGTCCTTGAAGAGCAGAAAACTAGCAGGGGAGGCTGTCATCCTGCCTGCTTTTTTTCCTGAACATTGTCTTCTTGGTGCAGACAGCCAGTCACCACTGAGACTGTTTCAGAAAGTGGGAATGCGGCTGGCTCCCCAAAATGTAAGCCATTCATATCCTCCTCTTGAAGAACAAATATCTGGTCCATAATGCTTTTGAACAAAGCAGAATACTTCCTTTCCTCCTAAGTCATTATAATTGTATCTGTATCACTTGATCACTTGGCAAAATATTCCAAGGTGGCACCAGGCAGTCTATGCTCCCCTTAGGTGAAGGAACTATAATGTGATGTCGCTGTATGTTGTCAATCAATCAGGAATGCCATGTTATTGTCAGTACAGCAACGGTATTATTTGTAAGAAGTCTTAATTTCTACTAAAAATGTTATACTCAATAGCACCAATGTCTTTTTCAACTAATAAGAAAATGCCAGTTATCAGAATGTATTTTTAAACAACAAATGAAAAACTGCTTTTAGTACTGATGTAACATGTTGACTGTATGATTATAATTTCCCACATTGCTGCTCCTTCATAAATGAATGGACAAGGTAACAAAAAAGAAGAATCAGGATGATTCTGTGATCACTGTCATAGTATTTTCCTTCCCAGACTCCTGCACCTCTCTTGAAGACTAGAGAAAGTATGGAGGTATAGCTAGAGCTGTGCAAGTTAATGGGTTAAGAACAGACTCACACACACAGAAAATTGTCATCTGACAATGTTCTTCCCTATTTGTCTCATTAGGAAAGTAAAACCATATTTGGATTTGGTACTTAGTAATCACCTCCATCCCTCCTCGACATCAAGACTCCTGGTTAAAACAGTAATAGTTTCCAAATGACTGGGTTTGATCTGCATTGTATAGGGGTCCAATTATCTAGTGTAGTCTGACACAAATGCTCTTCATCCTCAAAGCTGCAGCTACGAGCCCTAGTGTCTTGCTCTGGGCACATGAGGCTGTATGTAATGATGGCAATTGGTAATGCTGAATTTTGAAACTTGAGTGACAACACTATGAATCTGGAAAAAAAAACTTAAAGGGAAAAGGGCATCCATAAGGTACAGTATGGTTACACTGTCCACTTCCTCCTTGTTAATTTAGAGACTATTATAAATTATTAATCTTTCTTTTCTTTTATGAAACATTGATTTAAGTTTAATACCACTGACTTCCACATTAACGTTTTTGATGGTTCACAGTTGGTTTTGAGAGGAAAGGCTTTGACTGAGACAAAATATAAGAAGATAGTCATCAGAAAAAAGTCTTTGCATGGAAGGGAAGCATTCAAACATGTACAACTAACAGACCTATAAATTAATTTTGGGAACAGAAATTGTGATATACAAGTCCACCTGAGATATTCAGAAAACACCATTATTATGTATGTGATGCACAACCCCTCACAAATATGAGAAGTGATGTTTTGGAAGGGATGTTTTGATGTATTATAAAGTGAGATTCACATTTTTACAATGCATCCAACATTCAAGATTTGAAAAACAGCCTTTCTTGGTCAATAGAAACCAAACATTCCCTCCACCTAAATAATTAGTGACATTTGAAAGTGAAAAAAAGTTGTCAAAACTACTCTATTCTTTGAGAAGAGCATAGGAAGACATTTATTTACCTCCAAACTACACAGTTGGTTTTCTGTGCAATTTGAGATTGCAGAGATATTGCTTTAGTTATCCCCCACAAACTGGCATTAATTATTCCTCACTCTTCTGATGTAACATTGCTTCTCCACATGTACCACAAAAAGGACAAGCGCAGCGGGATTTTACTCTGTCTCAGCTCCCCCTCTGTAATACATGCATCTCCTTACTTCATATGCCTACTCCTTAATTTAAATGCTTCTTTTCTTCTCTGTTAAGAGACACAGGAAAAAAAAAGTCTGAGGTGGCTACTGTTTTCAGCTCAGCATGTGAGCAGGTGAAAGTACTATGGCCCCAATTCAGCAAACCACTGGGACAGATGTGCAAGGCAAAGCATGCAGGTCCACTGTGCCTAGGATTACTTCTATGTTTGCACTTAAGGCAGGGTCTCAAAGGCTTCAGTAGAGTACAACTAACATCAGCAGACAACACATATGTTAGACATGTCCAGGCTTTTCATGTTGTAATGAATATAGGCTGTTATAAAACCATGTCCTCTTCTTTCATCATTCAAAGAACATCTACTACCATCCTCTTCTGATATCAAAGAAGGGGACAGAGGAATCAGATAAGAAAGACCCATAAAATATCTAGAAATCATTCTGCTAAAAAGAAATCAGATGTGTGTCTCTGGGAAGAACTTATTTCACCTAATATCACAGAAAAAGGGCAAAAGAAAACTAACACTGAGCAAAATACATGTCAGGTTTTATTTTGCTAAACACATATGATATAGCAAAAGTTATACTGAAAGACATGTATTTTATAAGAGGATATTCTCTTTCCTTCCACCTACTGCTTGCACTGACTACATGTCTACTATTTGTCTCACCAGAAATGGACTGCCACAAGCCAGACCTCCAAGGATAGTGTCCCTGGAGTAAACCCGTGGAGGACAGGGTGGGTCTGACCTGTGGCTCCTCTCCTCCTAATCATAGAATCGTTAAGGTTGGAAAAGATCTCCAAGATCATTGACTCTAACCTTTGGCTGAACACCACCATGCCAACTAAACTACAGCACTAAGTGCCACTTCCAGTCCTTTCTTTAACACTTCCAGGGATGGTCACTCCAACACATCCCCAGGCAGCCTGCTCCAACACTTAACCAGTCTTTCCCTGAAGACATTCTTCATTCCATAAACATACACAGCAGCATACATGAACTGCATTTTAGGAGTGCATATTTCCTTCCACTGATGTGCTTATATGTGGGCATCCACTACAGACACCTCTACATTAGAGGTATTCGGTAACCCTATTTACCAATTTGGCAAAAATGAGAATACAGAATTACTGTTTTAAAATCAAGTCATTGTGAGCTTAGTTATTTTTTATGAAGAGAGACATGACTAAAGTTGGGCTGTTCATAGTCTTTTGTTTCAATTCACTGTATGTAACAATGTTATAACAAAAGTTTAAATCACAACAAGCCAGCCTCAGAAATTAGTTGCAACTACACAACATGCAAAGGATATCTAACAGTCTGACAAAAGACAGATGATTTACTGTATTTCCTTGAGTTATTGATAACCTTTAACTCATCAATAATGAGTGTGAGAAATGATATATTCAGAGAATGACTTCTATGCTCTGTTTACGCAACAGCGTTTTATGATGAATGTGTTGCAAAGAGGAATGTCTGGGCATTCAGAGTTAGGGAAGTTTCTGTGAAGGACTTTGCGGTCACCAGGAGGGAATAATGCCATCCTACACATTTTTTTAACCAGATCTCTTCTGATTTCCTTCTCTGTAACAAGTGTCAAGTTTTGGCTGCCAGTGAATGACAAATAAACCCCTCTGAAATTATCTGAAAATACAGAATTTGAGCAGCACAGGAGTGTTCTCTGGGGTTGGTGAAAACATATTCTGGTTCTGTGCATTTATTCCTTCCCTTGTCCTGGCCAATATAGTTAGAACTACTACTAAGAAAAAAAATCATCCCTGATAGAAGAGTTTTCTGCCTTAAAGAACTTATTGGTTGAGACAAGAGAAACCCACAATCACCCCTCCCAACCTCCAAAATCTTTCCTGGAAGTGAGCTAATTAAAGCACTTGCTTAAACAGAGCAAAATCACATAATTTATCTCTATAATTTTGACTTTCAAACTATATGTTTTCATAGAATTTCAGATTACCTTTTCCTGAGTGTCTGATTTCCTAGGAAATTATTTAAATTCCATCTTTTCATTAGTATTGGAAAGAAAAGGAAACTGATATATAATAATTCCTTACAGGATAATTCTGTGATTTCAACAATTACTAATTACTGGCAGAACTTCTTTTTAATTAGATCAGAAGGTGTTTTAAGAGCAAGATGTATTTCTAATGAGGGAAAGACCTGGTTATAATAACACATATTTTGAACACAAATTTAAATTTATGAGGAAATAATCATCATGAAATGATCTGTCTCTGCTGCTTTTTAAGATCTTGTTTCGACAGAGCACTTGCATTCATGTTTGGCATCCTCTTGGAACATTTTAAATTAAGACTATGCACAATAATTTAACTAAATAAAGTTCCTTCTGTCTGAAGTGTTTTCTTATGGTCTGGATAACAAACACAGTATTATAGCATTCCTTTTTTAGAAGTATCTAAGGAAAGAAAACAACTAACCTAACAAAACAAAAATTAATAGGAATGAAGCAATTTTAGAGAGGTGTAGGGCTATGGAAACAGTCCCACATGACAAGCTGCCTTTAGAAATTAAAATCTGAACATTAAATGGAGTTTTTCAACAGCCTATGTGAAAAGGGAAATATGTCTAGCACTGTGATTTTAACAGAAATATGGGTGATTTTCATATTATGTACTGTATTTAATCTCATCGTATAATTATGCAGAGATCATGAAGCATTTGAGAACCATGTGTGATTTGAGGCTCACAAAACTTAAATCTCAGCAGACAGGAGGAGTCTATAACTATCCACTTCTCACAGCTGAGGCGCAACAGATGAAATTCTTCAGCTATGTGTGCTTCATGTCAGGCAGTCTCTCAGAGGCGGAGAACTAGGTGGTTAGATTTCATAAGAAGCTGAATACTTCTACTTGGACCTAGGTACTATGCCTATGACCCATCATGGACAAGCTTGGAAAAGAGTTGCACCCCCAGGCACTCTTATTCACGAAGGGAAAACTGTCATTTTTCAGTTTTTATAAATGTAACATTAGTCTCTTTTTACAACTTTTAGTGTCTTGTGAAAAAGTGGCGATAAGAAAAGATTTCAAAGTTTTGAAACAGTAGGAATGAGGGAGCTAAGAAATGAGGAAAAACAAAAAAATATTGAACACACTTAATGTCTTCAGCCTCCCTAAAAACTGAAAATCTCTTTTGTCTGAATTTTTTAGAACCAGTGCACTCTTTGCTTATTTCTTCTGAACAGTCTCACACAGAATTAAAAAAAAATGAAAAGTTAGAGAAAACGCAGAGCCCTGAAATCCCAATGACTATAAATTACTAAGAGATTATAGTGATTTTCCCCTATTACTGCTTGCAGCCTAGAAACAGGATATACAGTAAGTGCTGTATACTGTTAGCTAATGGAGATTCTGCTTTAGCTCAAGTGGTAGCGCTGTTGCTTTGGGATAGAAAGGTTGTGATGTCTTGCCTAAAGGGATGTAAGTGTTGCAATTCAGATCCCAAATGAGAAAAAATCTTCACATTGGTGCCCAATTAGTGATCTGATTCCTGGTGTTAAGTCTAATGCAATTTAGCATGCACCTGCTGAATTGCCTGCATGCCAAATACCAACTGCACTGCACTGACTCTTTGTCTTTGTTCACAGAGAGCTGAATGTTTTGTTGCAGGGTAGGGAGCAAAGCATACGAGCAAGGAGTATCTGTGAACATTTGTGAGAACAAAATCTGTGGATTTACTTCAGCAATATTTCAGAGCTGCTCACATTTGCTCTGCAGCAAAAGGATATGGATATTCACCAAAAGCATGACCTGAGTATATAAAACTTATACTAACAACCATGCAATACCTTACTACCCCAAGTGATGATAAGCTGACCTATTGACCTAAAAGACACCAAAAGAGACAGTTCCTGCCTTGACTTTACAGTTTGAAATACAAAGAAGAGAGGACCCTTCAGACTCCTTAGCCTATCTTATTTTATTCTTATGACTCTGAATTTCTTGTGGATACTGCAGAAAAATGTTAAGTTTGGAAAGAATTTAAAGGAGAATCAAATAAAGGCTTTTGCCACATATAAGTTTGCAGTGAACTTACATGGTTTTCTAAGGATAGCCACAATTAATTCATTTAGATTAAAATAATTAAAAAGATGCCTGTCTAAGGATCTAAATTCCTTCATATATCATTACTAATACAATAAAATCCCAGAAGAATGAAAATAATCATACCAACAGGAACTAAGCCAAGCAGCATCCTACAGAGACTCCTTTTCAACCTTTTATCGTTGTGGGAAACATACCTCCAGCCCTGTTAAAGAATGCTATTAAACAGGTGTCATTTGGATACAACTGCATAGAGTTATTTTGTGCCAAAAAGGGGGATGAAGCATTAGAATCTCAGAGAGCCCCAGAAAGTACTCAATTACCCCTCCGTGATGAAGTAAGTGAGAATTCAATTTGGGCATCAACTTCTGACCAGAAGTAACAACCATAGTACACACATACACACACACACACAAAATTAATTCATGTTCAAGGTAGTTTCTCATTCTAGAGGCTTGGCAATTTCTAACAAACATGTTAAGCTATGGAGATTTGTGGAGGACTGTGAAACTACAGGGTGCTGATACATTTTTTTTTTTAGTGAGAAGTTCTGCCCAGAAAACTAGCTGCTACATTTTGTCTCCAGAGCTGTCCTATTAGCCTTCACGTAACTTTGGTGTAACACAGTGTAAACCAAACAGCAGCAAAAGCCTCTCAGATCATCCAAAGCTCCTTGTCTGCAGGAGTTCCACAGTGTTATCTTTGAAGATGAAGTTTCAGATTCCACTCAGAAGACAAACACACTTCAGTTAGTTGCCTAAGAAGGACAAAAACTCCCTATAGCTCTTACCATTCCACAAAGAAACATCATGGTTGGAGTCAACAGCAATTCAAAGTGGAATAAGAGTAATACTTTTAGTAGTAACTATTTTAACAAATTACTAAGGGACTTGTGAAATTGTGGAACAGTGGAATTCTTCATCGCCTTCCTGGCAGATACTTTTAATCAATGGAATTTGAATGTGTTGAATAAAATAGAGCAGGCTGAAACATGCAAGAATTCAAAGTAGATTATTAGATGTATTATCTAACAATCTAATGTCTATGATTTACGTCATAAAATCTTTGATTTTAACACAATACTGTCACATGGCCAAATGTAACCTACACTTGCGTATTCTTTTTTAAAGTCATCCAGTAGAATTCAAAACTTGTGAATGCATTAACTCTTCGTGCCACAGCTGAGAGCTCATCTTATTCCATGCCTTCCTAAGTATTAAGGTACTAATATCTGCTGTCCACCCTCTGTAACATAACCAGGACAAATGGTTTTACTACTGTTTTTGCTTGCCCACTGGTTTCCAAATAGAAAAAAGCCATGTTAATTAGCTGTGCAAAATTCAGCACACTAGTTCTGAGAAAAAGCAACTTTTTCTTTAATTTCTGGCCATCTTTTGACGAGCCACCCAGTACTGACTCAGCGGTGCTGGACCTTCACTTGGGGCCCAGAACTCTGCAGCTGCTCTAGCTCTGCATTTGCCTAGAGCAATGTGCCAGCTGTCTCTGACTGTATTACACCACAGTAATGCGAACAACTGGAAGCAATAATGTGTCTCCCCATTTGCCTAACAATACCAACATGAACAATAATTCAGAAGACTGAAGATTTGTGCTGTAATTTAATAAACCCCATGCACATTTCTACAATTGAGTATCACATCTGTGCAATGGATCCTAGAAGTGTAATATTCTTTTATAAGGGACCATTAACCAATCTTAAGTTTATAGGTTTCCTTAAATCTTTTTCATCAGCTGTTAAACTACAGTAAAGAGAAAATTGCCTCTTATGAGACAAGGGATAGTAAAATACAAAGACTGTGATTAAACGTCAATCAATTAAGGATTATAATATAATAAAAATGCTGACTGATGATTAAAATGAGTACTTTCTGGCAGGATTTTATAAGCAATATTAAGAATTGGTTTTAAAAGTCAATAGAATAAACCCCACTTAAATCTTATGTATCAGGAACACTGACTATTTAGAGGAGAAAAAAAAGAATTGTTATTCTGACAAAAATACCTAAGAAGCAGTTGGTTGTCAATCTTGACATTAAATAGGATACAATTCTTTCTGTCATTTATTTTATTATACCCCTGACTCCTCCATTTTAAATCCATTTCTGAATGAACTAAATAATGCTACTTTTTTTTTTTTAGCTGACATTTGGCAAGTTCAGGTAACCGAGCTACCTTTCATGAAAGCAGGTAAGAGCATTAAATATTATAAATAAGTGACACACAAAATATTATTTCATGTAACAGACCTAAGAGAGTAGCCCAGCTGAGGGCAGGAGAGTAGTAAATGTAATGTTTGCATGTGTCTTTTTATTGAAGATATTTTAGTGATCTTTCAAGGTAAAACTCTATGAAATTTAGGATTAAGCTAAATGGGTTCTACAGAGACTCTTACGTAGAAAGAACACTAATAGCAAATAATAAGCTTTTATAGTCCATATGAAACTTCCAGCAAAAAGCTGTAGCAGCAATATAGTTTTCTATTAAAACCTACAGTCTGTGTCAAGAAAGTAATAGAAATGTTTTCATTTTCATAAGGGAAACTCCTGTGCTCCTGCTCCCACACTGCTGAGTGGCTGTGGAAAAAAACCCACATTACTGTGTATTGTTGTTTATAATTATGTTTTTTGGGTTTCTTCTCCTTCTGATTCATCATCTTTCAAAGTAGGCCATATTATTTCTCTGTTCTTCTTGGCCTTTGCCATATGTTTCTCAAAGGTCACCTTAACTTTACAAAACTGTCTAAGCAAATTTTTCCAACTTTCTTTCTTCTTTTAACTTTCATAAAGTCTTTAAAGCTACTCTTCTTCTTCTTTTCAGTCTTCATCTTCTTAACTAATTGTTTTAAGTGGATCTTATCCTATCATAAGTATCTCCTAAGCTCCAAATCTAAGAACTAGAGGCTGTGTAAACCCCAAAGAGAAGGAAGAAAGTTTCTTAGGAATTCGAATCTTGAGCTTGTGAGACACATATTCACAAAAGCACTTTTCAATTTAAACTTTGATTAAAATTCACCAAATTTATTAAGTAGTTCAGAAAGGCAAAGAGAGATACACAGCACTGTCATCTACTGTTCTTGGGAAATTAGGCTGAAAACTAGAGTATCTGTTTATCTGTCTTCGGCTACCATTGTCTTTCCATTCTTCTTTGTCTACCTAGGCATAGGATGCCCAAAGTACAATTTCCTATTGTAAATTCCCTCACTGCTCTTTCACGCTCCTCCATCTGATTCCTCTTAAAGAGAAGTAGCACAAAGAAAAAGTAAGCACTAAGAAGTTTTGTACTTCCTTGTGATTTATCCTTCTTAGTTCTATCTCTCTTGATCAGAACCCCTGTTCCCATTTTTCATAGCTATTCCACATGATTTTCTCAGGTCTCACTTCTTTTTCACTATTAGACCTTGTCTTTAACAGGCCACATCCATCTGCAAGAAGAGTTGTCCTCTCCTTTTGAATGTCTCACCACAACGTTAGTTTAGGTTTGGCAAGAAAATATTATTTTCCAAACCTCCTCCATTACTGTTGGCAGTATTAGCAATTCCAAGGTCACCAGGACATATCAGTAGTCTCTTAGAATTTTTTAAGCCATACTCACTACAGTAAAGAAGAACAAAACTTTGCTGACATAGTTATGTAATCAAAATAATTTGCAATAATTCTCCAGGGCAAAATTCAAATAATTTATTTTTGAACATATATTGCAGAAGTTATATCATCACTTCATGTCCTTACCTTAGATTCCTTTTATGGTCAAAGCATAGAGAAGGATTGCTAGAGAGATGAGTTTATGCTGAAGATATTAAGTATCCTGACTTAAGATCAGCACAGTGGGTCAGCCCCCTGAACTGACACACCACAGCCACATGTTCACTAGACCAGATACCAAAGAAAGGAAGAGGAAAAGAACCTATGGCTGATGATGGAAGATGTAATAAAACAGGCTTTCCTGTCTTAGCAGCAAGTCTTTTAATCTGTTTAACTATCAAGTCAAACCCTACTCTAACTGGACACCATATCTGAGTTGAACAGCATGCTCCGAAGGTTCTCAAAAGCTCTTACATTTGGAACATAATCACAGAGTGACATACAGGTCCCTGTATGTGTAAGTTAAAAAAACAGTTACATTTGACCAAGGAGTTATAGATACCTGGTTTAGAGAGGCACTTCTAATGTCAAAAATGCAATAACACCTACATAAGATTTTACTATTCCTTACCGCAAACCCTTTGTAGTGGCAGAATAAAAGCAACTCTGACCCTAACCTGAACAAAAAGCTCCCTAGCTGACCTTTTCTATTATGTGTCTTTCTCAGTTTTGGAATCTCATGACAGTAATAACATGAAAATTATCTTCATCTCCTGCCACTTCTTGACAAGCATACTAGAGCATCTCCCAAGAGATGTTGTCAGTTCACTGATGAATAACAGTATTAACGATGATCTAATAAAGGAAAACCACTTAGGTCACCAGTGTATGTGTATGTTTTTGTGCTAGAGGAGTGAAAATTAGCTGAATGACTGTACTAAAACAGCAAAGGATCTATTCTTACACTTCTTTTGTATCCAAAACCAGACTTTAATGTAAATTTTGATTGTGCACAAGTGGAAAAAAAGTGTATTAGAATATATCTATTTAAAAATATGAGCTTCCTCCTTATAACTTTAAGCAGTCCCTCCTCACTAATAAAGCACTGGAGTTTGATGTGCCTCCTTTGTGTCTCCAAAGTCAACCACAGAACATGTCAGTTGTGTAGTATTTTTTGACAGATGGAAATGGAGGGATTCAAAAACCCTCTTGAAAGAAAAAAAATTTCCTTTGTGTTTCAGTCCGACTAATCACACATGCTGAAGTGATAATGAGGACCATAGGTAAAAATAATCATAAATCTCTTTTGTGAGAGAAAGCATTTTATTAAAAAGTCTAATAATATTTAGTCTTTCTGAAATAGAGTTAAAGTTTATCATTAAGTTGCCTTTGTCAAGTATAGTTCATAGTAAGTAGGGTTTTTTCCTCCTTCACATAGTATTTCAATAAAAGGATTCTTTACAATTTTATTCATTTTATTGTTCATATACTGAACTGAATTTGAAATTAAGGCAAAGATAATGTGAAATCAGAAAAAACTCTCACATTACAGACTGAACCGTTCTCTCCTTCCTTACCATGTGGTCATTTTTGCTGACACAAGACGTATTATCCAGCTATCACAGTCTTTTTCCGCTGAAGATTGATAACTGAAAATGCTGCACTAGTCGTTATACATCAGGTATGCCTATAGATGACCACAGCCTTGTCTGTGATCTGTTCTTATCCCAATTAAGTTTGAATCTCTGCCTGCTACAGAGTCATGTTACGCCACTCAGAAAGAATCAAAGAACCTGAATGATTTCCTGATTATTATAGATTATTGAATCCCTTCCAGCCTACTCATGCTGAAGGCCGTACTTGAAAAAGACAACTCAGAAACCAAAAGCAAATGAGATACTGTAGGATCTGTTCTTTATAGTGCTGTGGAATTTTATTTATCAAAACAATATTGTTTTGATTTGGAACTGAGAAGCTTCAGAGGTGGTTCAGGAGACCACCTTTAAGGAAGCAAACAGTGACACTATAAAAGTGTCTTTTCCTGAAACTTTTCTTCCATAAAATCCGTTCTTTAGCCCTGCAAACCAGTATTCTTAGGAGGAATGCAACTCAAATTTCAAATACTCATAAGACTGCCCAGTTAGTGGTTAGTAATAGTACAGTGTTAAGACACCGAAAGATTTTTCCCTTGGTTGCCTCAGTTTACTGTTCCTTATGCATTATGATTTGCAGTCATTTATCAAATATGTCATATATAGTTGGTAATCCTAATAAAAAACAAAGAAATTTAGAAGCAGAATGTACTAAATAGAAGTTAATGAGTAAGGTTAAGGACTTCAGCCTTTTTTTAATTGGTTCTGTGGTCACTTAGACATAAAAGCATGCTTGAATTTGCTGCCTTCCAAAAAACTGACTATTCTTTACTATATTCTTTATTACTATGTAATGAGTATTACGTTTACTAATGATGTCATTTACATCACCTTGACTGTGCAAAGGGATCTAGGTAGAAGTGAAAAGTGCACCCCAAATTACTAAGTGCCTGGTTTGTGATTTTTTATGGGGTGGAGTCTAGATACCTATGCAGACAAAGATTAAAAAATCAAGATAGTACCAAAATTCTGAAGAAAGCGATGGAATATACACAGCAATGAAATGATTTCTTAATTTTCAGCCAGTGTGAACATTGGGGTGTCCTCTACAGTGTTTTCAGAAATCTCTTGTGCCCAACTAGTGCCCATGCTAGGGAACAGTACTGGTCATGGTACCATGGATCTTATTGACATTCCATTACGAATTAGGAAGGAATTTTTCCTATGGAGCTAAACTAGCAAGAAATCAGTTGTGTTCCTAAGGCAATAAAACTTGCGTGCACATACTGTGTGCTTACATCTGTCCTACCTCTGGCTTTGATACTTTTGTGCCAATTTTTAGTCATTTTGGCAGCAATATAGAGGTCTCAAATTTCTTTAAGATTGGGCAGCTGAGTAGAGGGGAGACAACCGGAAGCAAAGGTCTGTCACACAGAAATACACTGTCAATATACAGGATGATAAATTCCACTAGTTTCTCACACTTCTTATATCTTCAGGAAGGAGGAATCCAGCCAATGGTAATAATTTTTTCCCAGATTAATATTAGATCCCTTAAAATATTAGCTTTTAACAACTTGCAGGCTAGAAAAGACTGAAAGAGCTAATTTCCAGAAGCAGGTGAAGTGAATTTTGGGAAAAGGATGCACAGGTCTGAATGTACCTTACAAAATTAGAATCAAAATGAAAATGCTCACATCTAGGTATTCATGTGTACAGAGATTTTAATTCAGCCACACAAACACAGATGTAACATTACTATTTCAGATGCATCTGAGTATCTGAAATAACTGCACGAAGTTGGTAGATGCTGAACAGGACTTAGAGGAGAAAAACATAGTCTGAGAAGTCATCTGGTGGCCAAGAGGCATACTAGAGCATCTGTAAAGTAGTAGACACATGTATTTTGGCAATTTAATAGCCTTAATGGGCTGATCTACTGACTTTACATAAGTTTACTTTGGGTGAGCTGAAAAGCTTTTTTAATTTCATTGACTGCACTGACTAAATTGCCACTGAGTGCAGTGGGAACTTAGTCAGATATACAGACACTTGCATTATAAACCCTCATTTAGGTGAATTAATCTGTGAGCTGCATCTTGTCCTTCAAGCATCTCTGTTTCCTAACTCTTTAAACAAAGGCCAATGAAGTGATCATCAATGAAGCAAAGACTGTCTACTCAAACGGTAGAGTTAAGCCACACTGGATGAGCTAAATGCTTGAAATTAGAGAAGGAGTGAGCATGAACTTTGAATTAATGAAACTATGACCTACTGCTTAAAATCTGCCTGTTGCAGATGAGGTTCAGGTAATAGTCCATCTAGTTTGTTGCAGCGCCTTCTTTTGTGAGCAACCTCTGCTTTATGCTGTATCCAGATCGGATGTGTTCCACGGGGAAACAATAAAATATCTTCTAGATTTCTTTCTCCACAACTATTTTCTATTCCGTCCCATCCTCCCAGGCTCCCTATGCTATGTTTCACTGTATAGCTACATGATGCAATAGGTGTAAAGAGGTAATAAGGAGCAAAGAAAAAGGCTTTCATTAAAGGAAAAGTATTTGAGAACTGGGATCTGAATTCATGTTGTGTTTGTGGTATCAAACAAGAGTAGTCAGCTAAACAGATTGAATCCTTAGATGATAGCTATTCCCACTCGGGTTCTAATAGACTTCAACTGTTTTTGAAAGTTCATGTGTAGATTTTTACATAGAAAAATATATTTTCTATTGCAATATAGTTACAGTCAATATTTGTATTTTATTTGTTATTTCACATAGCCTTATTTCTATCTTGAGTTTCCACAATCATAAAATCATACAATAATAGAATGGCTTGGGCTGGAAGGGACCTTAAAGATCATCTAGTTCCAACCTCCCTGCCGTGAACAGGGACACCTTCCACCAGAACAGGTTGCTCAGAGCTCTATTTATAATGAAAATACTTTTTTTAATATGTGCACACGTGAGACTTGATTTCATATAAAAGTAGGTTTTGAAAACACAGACTAGATTATTTTACTGGTAAGTAATAAAGAATATACAATAAATGGCTTTTTTTCCTCTCTTAAAAACAAGGTCTAGGGAAGATCACTCTCTTTACACAGCCAAGCACATGTTAAGAAGGCAAACACCTAAGGCATTGGAAATTTTTGTTGGACTGTAGAAAAAAATAAAAATCTTTCCTGGTTCCCATTTTTCTGAGATTAATTATGACACTGTTATGCATCTTTCCATTTGATTGTAATAGGAAGCAGTACTTTTCCACTATTTTTCCTGTGCTGCTAATCTCTAAGACTGAAGCAATACCCACTAACTCTTTTTCTGGTTAAATCAAATTATAACAAAATACTTTCTTGGTGACTCAAACAAGTCTCAAAGGAAAACACAGTAAAGGAAATGTCAGGCATGCATCCTTTAATTTTTCTGTTTCCTGATACCTTGCAGTAGATCCTGAGTGACTGCACAGCACTGCCCACCAAGTAGGACCGTTAAATAAAACATCATAATTGTTTAAAACTGAAATTTGTGTGCAGGGAGGGGACAGAATCGTATGAAGGACCAATACAATAAAATATCTAACAGTCTGATCACTCTTCTGATTTTTTAAAATATATTTTGAAAGGTCTTCACACTCTTGTTTTGCAATGGTAGATTGCATTGTCGTAAAACACACATGGATAGATGGCTGAAACTGTGGCCTGCATACCATAGCTGAAATGTATCTATTGACTTACAAGCTGGCTGCATGTGTCAAAATGCAATCCAGTATTTTTGTAATAATAGCTAGCAGTCATAGTTGTAAATTATTTATGGAGACTATTCAGTGCAAACAGGTTAGTGCACACATCCTCTTCAGCTCGACTGCCCTGGTTTTAGATCACTCAGACATTCAACTCCTTAGAGATCTGCTCTTATCATTGCAAACCCTAAAAAGGTACCAAAACTGCAGTCATTTCAGCAACTCAAAGCAGCTCAGCCATTTGCTAAAGTTCTGCCTCAAGGTTCAGTGAATAAACACCATTTCTGCCCACCTCTTTCACACCCACCCTGGCCCTGGTGATGTAAGTTAATACCAGACATGAAGAGAAATCGATCTCTAGAGCTGAGACTCCGGTGTCCTTCACTTTCTTTGTGCAGAAACATAGAAGAATGTACATAGCAAAGGCCACCGATGAGCTTAACACAAAGTGACATTTCACTAATGCTGTGTTTCTGAAGACAGTAAAATGACAGTCACCCAATGAGTACTTTTGGTTAGATTTAAATGAGGACAGCACCCTATTGCAATGCATTACACTGATTTTCCTACGCACCAGGTACTCAATTGCATTAGAATTTTGTCCTCACCAGTCCATTGCAAGCAGCTGCACCAAGCCTACACAATCAGGATGCTGGTGATTACATAATTTTATGTTTGAACAACTCAGTGCCAGACAGAACTAATCCGTCACATAAAGAAAAATCCAAGGACTTGACTGCTCTGACAGATACAGTATGTCAAAATATTTACTGTGTATTAGTCACTCTCTAGGAAAATTTCAGCTACCAAGAGCTTTGTAGGGACCGTTTTTGCCATGAAATATTTCTGATAGTTCTGAACTTGAGACTGTGGTTCAATTTAGCTCTGCTCGGCCATTAATTTGTAAACGGAATAACAGTTTAAAATACATTAATAGCACTGACTCTTAAAGTTATAGGTGAATTTTCTTGTGGACAGTTTCATCAACCACCATCTTCTGCCTCATTTTCAGGAATTTGTATTTTGACCTTTATCATCCATGACATCAGGCAAAGACAAAGTTGTAAAAGTCTGTGTTGCAGAATGAGAAAAAGGGGGCAGAAAAACTCTACAGAAACACAGGCATTATTTCTCTTCAGTTCTTTAGCCTCTTGCCTGGCTCTTGGGCAGCTTATGCCACCACCAATTGCTCCAGTATGGGTCCCCTTGGGCCAAGAAGAAAGTTCCTGTCCACATATAAGCAGCTGCTTACAGACTAGCCAAAAGTAACTCCAAGGCATATTCTCAATGAGAAACTTGCCCGGGGCTGAGGAGATTAAGCAACTGAACTCAGCTCTTCCTACTCATTCACATCTCTGAGCTCTTCTTGTCACACGGATAGAGTCTCTAGGGGAGAATACAGGGCTGCAAATGCTCATTCTCCCCAGGGAATTTGTCCCCAAATCTCACTTAATTTCCAGTGCCGATAGCAAAAAAAAAAAAAAAAAAAAAAAGTGCTTTTTCAAAGACATGGCTTGCACCCACGAAGGATGGAAGTGGGCCTAATTAAATACGAACAATGTGGCATGATGACAAAGGGTAAACACACAGCAGCAAGTAGCTCTGTCTTCAAGAAGAGGAGAGTTATCACAACACAATTCTGGTAAAAATGTGATGCTGAGTTACTAACTCCTGTGACATGATTATGGTCCTGGGTTTCAAATGGACCCCGTAATGGGAGACCAAAGCCCATGCATGCCAGAAACCACCACTGCATTCACTCTTTCCCTTCTTTTCCTCTATGTTCCCTGGTCCTAACAGTGAAACTAGATCACTGAGCATATCAGACAGAAATTCAGGCTGGAAATGCACAGAGTTAACTCTTTCTAACTTTCCTCTCTATTACACCTTTAATATAGATGAGAAAAGGTGGATGACCCAAAAGCAAAATCGGAAGAAAAACAAAACCAACATACAAATAAATACCTTCAAAATTTTTTTACATTTTAAATTTATAATTACTGAAATAGAATTATATGATTGTTCAGTTGAAAACAGCTGAAGAGCAAATCCAATGCCTTGAATACATTTTGCAGGAATCTGGGAAGGTTTCCACAAATCAGACAATTTCTGGGGCAGCTTTTAGGCCTAGTCACAGAATCATAGAATAGGTAAGGTGGGAAGGGACCACAGTGGGTCATATGGTCCAATCTCCCTACATAAGCAGAGTCATCCCAGAGCACATTGCACAGGATTGTGTCCAGTAGTTCTTGAATATCTTCAGTGAGAGAGACTCCACAGCCTCTTTGGACAATCTGTTCCAGTGCTTGGTCACCCTCACAGTGAAGAAGTTCATTCTCATATCAAAACTGGAAGTAACAAACATCAGAAAAAAAACCAAACAAACATGGTATGTTTTCCTCATTCATACACTGTTTTGGCTTTCATTACTAAACTAAACATCCTGAATCTGTATTTCCAGTTGAGCACACATTTCCCAGTGCCTAAGTGTCTGTTTATAGCTCCATGTCAGCCCAAAACATCTCAGCATGGGAAAAAGCTCAATACAGGAGACTGTGAATTCAGCTTATACTGCATGAACCCTTATTGCAAGTATATCCACCCCATGGGTCTTAGTGCTAAATTATCTGCAATCTTTCTTCAGAAAATGGAGAGACACCAGCATCTTCTGAGGGACATTTATTGCACCTGAGATAGTAGCAGAAATCAATTTTCTTCTGCAGGTGTCAGAGGGCAATTCAGTCCATGTTATCTGGAATTGCTTTTGGAGCTGCCCACATTTCTCTGTTCCCTACAGAAGGATATTTCAGTGACTAACATAAACTGGAATTGTTAAAGGCTGAAGTTAGGTACTTTTCATCCCAGTGATTTAATGTGTATGAACGGCAATACTTTACTTCAGCAGAGGTGGACCCTTCTGTTCCTGTTCCAGTTTTGAATTTACCTCATGTATTTTTATTTTAAAGATAATTTCTTTCCAATTGCAAAATTAAAGGCAATTAAACTGTTTTGAAGAAGACTAACT
Organism: Neopelma chrysocephalum; assembly: GCF_003984885.1. Taxonomy (NCBI): domain Eukaryota; kingdom Metazoa; phylum Chordata; class Aves; order Passeriformes; family Pipridae; genus Neopelma; species Neopelma chrysocephalum. The sequence goes on along the minus strand of NW_020897694.1, from coordinate 16,876,127 downwards.
TCAGCCTTTATATGAGAACCTCAATAATTAAAAATAATTTTGTAGCTTCTTTAGACAACTTTACTGTGCTTTATTATTTTTTTAATCCTTACAAAACATGATAATGAAATAGAATATAATTTTTAACTGAATTTCAGTGTTTTTAAATACAGCAATTTTCTGCAACATTGATGGGCTGCTCTTGATTATATCTAACTAAGCAGCAACAAATGTAGACACCTAAATAATTTCTTTAAAATGAATGTTTAGACTGGCTTTATATAGTCTACAATATATTGGACATTTATGAGGCAGAAGCTTGGCAATGTTTAAAACTGGTACCATAAAAGGAAAGAGTTCTTCATATGGGATTTTGAAAATTAGAGAGTTGATAAGCTTAATTAGTGCTGATAAGGTTCATTAGTACTCTCACAGTGAAGGTATGCTTACCTAATTGTAATGTTCCAAGACCACTTTAAAAACCCAAAAGACTGACAAAAACATGGAAAATGTGCAAAATCTAAGACAACTGAAATGTTATCTCCATAGGCTACACAAAGTCTTTCGGTTTAAGTAACTCAGCTCCCAATGTTCAATAGCATTTTCTGGATATAGAAATGTATGCGTATATACATGTGCATCAATACTCATGTATGAAGGTCTAGGCATATATATGATAATTAAATCTTTTGGTTGCATTCCTCTTTGGCACAAGGAATTTATATTACATTGAGGCAAGACCTTACAGCAATGCTAATGTAGAAAGCTAAAGAGGTTAATATCCTCAGTAGACAGTATCATTTCATCAATAAGAGAACTATTCAATGACCCTGTATTGGAGTGAACTCAGCATAATCAATTAGCTTTGTCAAGTAAACAGATCTGTCCCTTTGGCTGCTGCGTAACTTGATATTTCTTCCTGTTCTTACTGACTCTGTGAATGGAGAAATAAAATACCCTGAAATTATACCAGCTCTGGCTGAGGGAAGAGAGCTATTTAAAAAACAGTTTCACTGAAAGTGTCTGTCATTCTTAATCAGACATTTTTGTCTTCCAGCAGAGAAGGGCGGTAGAACAGGCCTTAGCCCAGCACTCCAGAACGCTTCCACAAAAACAGTATTTTTCATGTTTAGATGAATTAGATGCAAATTACTTGGCAAGCAAAATAAAATAACTAATTTGCCCTGCACCACTTGACATAGTCGACTTGAGTAATTACCTTCACAATGTACCATCCTTTGCTTGCTTTATCATTTTTCTCTCTCTTGTTCTTATTTTTGCTTTTTAAAAAAAACGTAATTACTATAACACTAATTTGAAAGTAATTACTTCTATGCACATTAGCAGGCTCTAAGACACAATCTACAATAGGGCATGAGACAGTGGTCTCAGACTGGACTCGTGTAGTTTGCATTACAAAAAAAAGGATGGGAAGGAGAGATCATTATTCTGCATAATTAGCAGGCTTAATTAAAAAATGGCCCAAGATATCAGCTGTAGCATCAGCTCAACAAACCCCCTAGGGCTTGTTCATAGATTCTGCTGCACTCTGATTATACTAGCATGAATCTAGAAATAGCCACCTGGAATCACTCTCTCAGATGGGCATTTGCTAAGTGCTCATGCACTGTTATTAAATCGGTTTGTTTGTTACAATTTTGTAAAATGATACAGGCTTTTAGACCTTTAGCAATTTGAAAAGAAAGCACAGCCAGCGAGGTGGAGTGGTTCACTCTGTGGGGTTTCAGTGTTCTTCCTTTCTATTAAATGAAGGCTTTCAGAAATTTTTTTGTGCAAATTTCTCATGTTCTATAAACTCTAATCCACGAGAGCTTTAAAAAATTACATCACCTCAGGTTTGAATTCAAATAAAAGTGGGCTGCAATACAAATTTCTTTATACATCACAGTTTTGTGATAGTCACATAAAATCATATATAAAGTTTAACACCTCTCTTCTGGTTTTGTTTTTGTTCATGATGGACAATACATAATACTTCTTTCACAGGTACAGCAAAACCTTTCTAGCACACCACTGATCATGTAAACAAACCATTAATGAGAGACAGGCAATTGTTTTTGCAGAATATATTGGTGGATAGATAGTAGCTAGGAACATAAGCAGACATGTTAGGGATCAAAATTTTCCTGTGTTATTAAATGAGACATTGTTTTGATCTAGTGAGCACATAATTGTCCAAAGGGGGATGCCACTAAGACACTAGAGCTAGCAACCTGATCTAATGGAAGGCACCTCTCCTCCGCAGCAGCGGGGCTAGAACTAGATGCCCTTTAAGGTCCCTTCCAGCCCACACCATTCTATGATTATGCTATGATTCTGTGATGATTAAAAGACAAGTCCCCTTTGATAGGTATATATTGGCAGTTAAAAAGTAAAGTTGGGATTACATCAGAAAGGTAGACAATTAATGTACCTTTTTAAAGGACATTTGTAGGCTGATTCTAGAGGATGTTTTTATCATTATTTTTACCTATTTTATAAAGCTTAATACTGAAAAAAGGGAACTAGACATACTGTTTATTTAACAGTAAAGACACAACTTTGTGTTCTGTCCTGCAAAATGTCTGGGGCTATGAACAGGCCAGGAATAGGTTCAAACACCTCAGGCCCAGCCCATGACAGTGGACACTCTGTGGCACCCCACTGGAAATGGGAGGACCTCCATTCCCCCTGGGGCAGGTCAGCACTCAAGGTAGAGCCCTCTCATTGTCCCTGCTCTCATGCATCAGGAACCTGTCATCTCCAGAGACCCATTTAAGTACAAATCCTATTACGATATTTAGATAATATGGCAAGATGCTTCTTTTTATGCTGAGCCCTTCGAGGTGATTAGAAGGGAAATCCTTGTTATCTATTCAAGAAGGTTTCTGGCATGTTTAACATCTTGGGAGCATATCTTTGTGTTTCTTTAGGTTAAAGATATCCTCCTAGGAACTTATCTATCAGAAGAAGGAGGAACTAAGCAGTATATGTGTCTGTGGGGAATAGACAGAAGTTTCTATTCCATGGGAGATGCTGAACCAACAAAATTCTGAAAAGGAAAGAAATATCTCACATGATATACTCTTTACTGTTGAGTACAAATAGTGTGCTCTTCAGCAGTAATGACAGAGATTCCTTATTCCTAACAGAAAGGCATGAAGGAAAAGTAGAAATCACCAAGAAAAATGATGGAAGGATAAATAAATATGAGGTGAAAGGTCAACAAGCGGTCTGCTGGCAGTCTGCCAGAAAGTATTTAATATGTCCATTTGATATTATTCACATTCTTAAAAAAATTAGGTAAGACAGAGGGAGATATGCAGGAATACAGCCTTTTTGTCTCCGTGAGAGAAAATGCTTTGCTGAGAAACATACACTGATCTAAAAGTAGTATTTATCCCTAGAGCTCTGACACCCCTTGAGGGTTAGCCATTATTGCAAATGCAATGACAATCTTTCAATACAGACAAATTAGCTATTTTCTACAGAGCCAATACAGTTCTTCAAGTTACATTAATTTATCACAATTTAATTACCGCTAAAATTATACTAATTCAAATAAGAGGTGGCAGTCATGTAACACATGTTATTGGACACCTCATGTGAATTCTTGAAAAATAATGTTTGTTCTGCTAGAACAGGATGCAGTAATTTTCAGCTACAAAGATGTATGCATTTGATAAAGGTTTTTAACAGCTCCTAGCTAAAACAGTTTCTACAGGTTTCTGTCTTCACCACACTATTCAAACCTCTTCATAAGCTGCAGTTTAGCCTTTTTTTCTGGGATGGAGAGTGTTTTTTGGCATTTTTAAGACTTTGTTTAAAACTGTTAAGCTTTCTTTAATTAAAATACTCTTTTAATTACAAGGCAAAGAAATTATGAGGAAAATTATTAAAACTAAAAATACTTTAAAAGTGTTTCCATATTTCAAATAAAACTATATTTCCCAAATGGGACAGGATCAATATTCCCCACCATCACCACCCCCCAAAAAAAATATTCGACTCAAAAAAAATAGCAGAGAAGAAAAGCATGGAAACCAACTATAAAATGCCAGGAGGGTAAACAGCTGACACATATGTAAGCCCAACTGAGAAGGATATAGGAAATAAGAAGGAGAGGAATAGACCTCCTGGGTCAGCACAAATACTCGTGTGATATGAGTCCTTTGATAAATGGATCAGGCTGCTGTTTTGTAACTACTGAGGCTTTCCCCACTAGCATTCGTGCTGAAAAACTATGCCAGTGTCCTGTTTTAATGTGCAAACTTTCTCTGATTTCCAATCTAAATTCAGTTTGAGCAACTCCAAATGCACACTTTCTTTAGCAAACACTTTGTCCTTTGCAGTAAACAGGTGTTCCTTACCAGTCTTCCTGATATATTGAAAACAATATTTTCCACTTTCACCTTCCTAGTTTTTGCTCGTATTTCCTTTCTTTTTTCCCTTGATTTCACTAACAGACTTACCGGTGCTTGTAACTGGTTGGACTCTTTTTTCTTACAACTGGGGGAACCAGAATTGCATTTGATATATCATTTCTCTCATGAGTACCTTGTACAGAGGACCCATTAGTTCTTTTTTCCTGTGGGGAGTATCTCCACCACATACTTGCTTGGCTTTGTCTCAGCAAGGACCAGCTGGTGAAACACAGACATTGAGTGATCAGTCAGCAGCACACATGGATCTTTATTCTCAGTCTCTCCCATGTGGTTATCTCACAGCTTGTAGTTGAAGTTCTTCTTATGGGTCCCCCCCCCCCCGTGCATGACTCTGTGTTGCTCCACTGAACTGAAAAACTCTGAAACTTAAATGCAACATTTTAAACCTGTGTGTTTAAGGATAGGCATTAAAATCCACATATAATAAGGAATTTAGTGGGATTTCCAAAGAACTCACCTAATCTAAAGCCTAATGATTTTTAGGTACTCAGATACTAGCTTTCATAAAGAAAAAATAACCTACTCTCTTTACTCTTCAAGTCATAATTTAGAATTCTATCCTCTAAACTCAAGTACAATGTTGCACACAGACTTTTTTTTCACCATTTGTAACATTGCTTGTCTTCTTCATTTCTTTAGATGTCTGCTTTCTAAATAATAAGAAAAAATCTGAATAATAGACTTCTAAAATGTTCTAGAGGCAATATTTTGTTCAGTAAATCTGTCTGAGACAAACTGAACTGCATACATTCTTAGTGTAACAGACTAAGTCCAAAGACTCCTGCAATTTGCAGAGCTAGATTATAAAGACAAATGAGTGAAAACTAAGTTATTGAGGAAACAATTTCTGGGTTTGGTTCAGATTTTTTTCTTAGTACATCTCCAAATAGATCATAAATATCTTGTGTGATTCATCTCATCTAACTTTAGCCATTTAAAACCTATTCATGTTATCCTAGATGGTTTTCTGGGCTGCTTCTATAACCAATGGAAAGAGACTTCTTAGTCCTTCCAGCCTAAAATAGGCGTTTAAGATAGATAACATTTAATGTTTTATGATTCATTTTTCCTATCTTTAGATTGTCTAGAAGTTCATATCTTTCTTCATCGGCTATAAAAGGAGTGTGTCCAATTAGTACAGATGTTCACAAGTAACTTGAGGACAGACAAGATAGACAAGATGAACCTCAATCTTTGATCTAATATGTTATCTGAAATAGGAATGGTAATTAAGGTCCATTCTGGTGCTTTTGAAAAATCCAACCTTACCCTTTAATGTAGATGGATACAGTAATATTAGTGTCTGATTTCAGCTACAGCAGAGGGCTAAGGACATTGGCAAACTTCCAGTTGAAGGAAAAAAAACGAAGGACCCATTAAGATTTTACACTGAACCTGTTTACTCTCCTTTGAATCTCTCAGTTCAGCCATACCTGTGAATGACAAAGAAAAAACATTTTGTTTCATAGGATGAACTGTCACCTCTGCATCCTGCAGCTGGCTTATTCTTGTGCTCCTGATGTTGCTGCAGTTTCATCAATCTCCAGTGCCTCTACACAGTATCAAGTTAGCAGAAGAGGTGTCAAGGGGCACACTCCAGAGCTCCGTATACCACAATTAGGAAAATCTATTGCACTCTACAAAAACAGAGACACTGCTGCACAAGGTCACCATACACTAACAACAGCAACTTCATTCCTCTGATATTTATGAGGAAAAATCTTCCTCGGAAATACTTGGGTGGAAATCAGTAATTTGTATTCCATTAATACCATGGACAACGTAAAGATACGAAATTAATTGTATTTACAAGAATGGTCTTCTCGTTAGCTATAATGTGTTCATGCATGAAAATCTTGAAGCAAAAATGAATGCAGAAGATAATTTTTGTTATTAATACACCTCCTGTGAAAATGCTGAAGAATCAAACTATCAGGTATACATAAATGGGCACGAGAAACTTCATTGCAATGTCTATTTCTGACTAGTTTTCTGTTATGGCAAGTTGCTCTAAGCCACAGGATACAACTCTTCAAAAATGATGGTGATGAGCACTGCCCTTTGACTGTATATACTGGGTTTTGATGCTCTGCAGAAGTTTAACTGAATAAGCCCCAAGATGTCTTGCAGGGAGATCATTGTATCGGGATTACTCTTTGCAAAACAAAGAAGAGCAATCTTTCTAACCACAATTTTCTAAAATTACTATTTTTCTTTTAGCACAAGTAGAAATGTCAGATAAGAGCAACATGGACCTCCACTGTAGCACTTCTGAAATTCCATCCCACTGATACTTTGATTCAAAAGAAAAAAATCAGCACCTACAACTGTGGAGAATAAGAAAAATTTCTTAGTTTTAAAAGAAATTCACACTCTGATAGTATCCTTCCCCATCTAGAGAAGCCCAACTGCAGTAACCCAAAGAATTCCAGTATCAACCATTGTTATCCTAAAGTTGAAAGCAAAAGCAAAATATTTAAGGACATGTGTTGACTTCTGAGGACAATAATGGATAATCTTAGCAAAGAAAATAACAGAAACTAGAATATTATGCTGAACATCATATGCTACAAGTGTATCAATTCCATGAAAACTTGATGAGTAAATTAAAAGAGATAGTGATTGCTAACTTCTGGTGATCCCAGACAGATATATTTTGTTCCTTCTACAAGTAAAAAGAATATTTTGTGGCAGGCAAAAGAACATTTAATCCAAAATCTCCAATTTAAACTGTGATCCTGGGGATTTTGAATCTGAATTGCTGATAGGGAGGGAGGAGAGATGTTTAAACTATTTTTATTCAGTGAATTAAACAAATACATCTCAGAGACTACATAAATTGCAAGACTCTACTGAGAAAATACTATGTCTATGCAGGCAATTTCAAGAACTGCAACAAACATTAAAAAATCTTAGTATTCTCAACATGCCTCACTTTTGAAACTCACCTTAAGATATTCTGTGCCTAAGTCCCTGCTTCTGATTTACAATTTGTTGAAATATAGAAAAATGAAAAATGAACACACACACACACTCTGATTCCAAGGTTTTCCCTGTCAAATTAAGTCCAGTATTCCTGTGTAACTAACAGTTTCCTGCCTAAAATAATTAACCAAAGTGAAAGTCACTGAATTTTTACTTGAGTCTTCAATTCTAATCCACTAAATTCTATTTCTTTTTACCCAGAATATGAATTCTGGTAATAGTTTAAAAAAAAAAAATGGAACTAAATTTCACAGAATATGCTGAGTCAGAAGGCACTCATCAGGATCATCAAGTCCAACTCCTGGCCCTGCACAGGACCATCCCCAAGAGTCACACCATGTGCCTGAGAATATTGTCCAAATGCTTCTTGAACTCTGTCAGGCTTGGTCCTGTGACCACTTTTCTGGGGAGCCTGTTCCAGTGACCAAACACCCTCTGGGTGAAGAACCTCTTTCTAACATCCAACCTAAACCTTCCCTGACACAACTTGAGGCCGTTCCCTCGGGTCCTGTCACTGGTCACCACAGAGAAGAGATCAGTGCCTGCCCCTCCTCTTCCCCTCACAAGGAAGTTGTAGACTACGAAGAGGTCTCCCTTCAGTCTCCTCTTCTCCAGGCTGAACAGACCAAGTGACCTCAGCTGCTCCTCATATGGCTTCCCCTCAAGGCCCTTTGTTGCTCTCCTTTGGACACTCTCTAATAGCTTAATATCTTTCTTATATTGCAGTGCCCGAAACTGCACACAATATTCAAGGTGAGGCCACACCAGTGCAGAGCAGAGCGGGACAATCCCCTCCCTTGACCAGCTGGTGATGCTTTGCCTGATGCCCCCCTCCGGACACAGTTGGCCCTCCTGGCTGCCAGGGCACTGCTGACTCAGATTAAACTTGCCATCAACCAAGACCCCCAGGTCCCTTTCTGTGGCACTGCTTTCCAGCATCTCATTCCCCAGTCCTTATAAAAATCCAGGGCTACCCCATCCCAGGTGCAGAATGCGGCACTTTCCCTTGTTGAACTTCATAGGTTGGTGATTGCCCAGCCCTCTGACTCATTGAGGTTTTTCTGCAGGGCCTCCCTTCCTTCAGAGAGTCGACAGCTCCTCCAAGTTTTGTCATCTGCAAACTTGCTTAGTGTCCCTTCTAGTCCTGTGTCCAAGTAATTTATGAAGATGTTGAAGAGTACAGGGCCTCAGATGGAGCCCTGTGGAATCCCATTAGTGACAGGTCACCAGTTTGATGTTACTCCATTCACTATTACCCTCTGTCCGTTAGCCCTGTGAGGCCATCCATCTAAGAGAAGGTCACTCTAAACAAACCTACGTCCTGAGGACCTCACTGCCATTGTCCAAGCTTGCTTGGCCCCGGCAGATGAACCTTAGGATTAAAGGGTGGGCTCAGTTCAGCGCATGCTGTGTCTCATCTAAAAAAAAAAAAAAAAAAAAAATCCATTGCACAGGCTGGAAAGGTAAAAGACCTTTCCCAAAAATCTTCGTTTGCGAAGACTGGCCATTATTACATTACCCTCTGTGCTCTACCCATGAGCCAATTGCTCATACAGCGTATTAAAAAAAAAAAATCTTAATTGGCCAAGTTACAAAAGCCATTTACTGCACATATGCACAGATAACAAGTGTTTAATGGAAGTACAGTTAGCAAATAGATAACTTGAAAATATATCAATGATAATGGAACATGGAACAAAAATGGGTTTTTTTCGGCATTTTTTTCTGTGTGCTCTTAAACCCTATTGAAAGTTTTCACTGGAGTCTTTCTGATGTACCACTAACATCTGCAGGGGGATATATCCATGACTTCAAGGAACTGTGAGAGTCATAAACCAAATTGTAATTCAACAGGAATTTTCTACTTTAATAATTGGATTTACACTGAATTTTAGGTCAGAAGTGATTGCTAGAATATTTTATCAGATGTAACTAACTCGTCTTAATAATATTTGTGGAATTTTCACCATGTTACCTCCGATTTAAAAGCAGTATTGAAGAGAAACTGGGTTGTATTGCACTGGTAATTCCAGTGAAGTTTTAAAGTGCTAATAGCAGAATTTGTCTAACTTAATCTCTTTGTCAAAGTCAAGCTTGTCATCCTAGCCAGTGCAGTGGTATAAGCTCTTCCAAGGAACAATTTATCTGATCATTAAATGGGCCAACAAGACAGCTGAAATGTGTGCCACTGGCAACAGAGGTACCTGTGGTGTGAAGATGATGCAAGATTTTTGAGTCTGAACGTGAAGAGGACAGTGTTGCCTTATCCTGTTCCACTACTACAAATAGTAGCGCTGGCAGCATGGCAGATTGCCCTGATGTGCTGAACACACCCATTTGTAAGCTGCAGGGAAGAAACAGGAGTTTAAAAGAGCAAGAATTATTCATGTTTTTACATGATGACAACAAAAACCATAAGGCTGCAAACCAAAGGACAAAATACTGCTGCTAAGAGCTTACTGGATTTCTAAAAGCTATTAAGAAAATGGAAGCTATTAACATCATGCCAAAACATGGTTCAATAAAGCAACCTAATGTGCAATTGAGATACTTTTTATCACTCCAAAATGATCATACAGTAATAAACTGCAAACTCTTCAGCAGAAGATGGTGTTTTCCCACCCATGTGCACAGCTATGCCCTTATGCAACACTTTACATAGCTGAGTTTTTTAGTCCAGATTTTCTGTGGTGGCAATCTGTGATTTGTACACCTACACTGTAAGAGCAAAGTCCCTACCCTAAGCTCCTTTTTCAGGGGAAAATCCTTCTGAGTCCACTTATCAGTAAGGATCAATAACTAGAAAACGTTTAAAAGCTTCAACTTATCAATTCTCAGTAAATGTGTGTCTTGTACATAGTTCAATGTCTTTTACTAGGAAATGAACAACTAGCTTTGAAATCTCAAATAAGGGTTCCATAATCTGTTTTTAAAGTATTCTTCATTATACTATATTTGCCAAAGCACACAGTCTGTAATATGAATAATATATATTTTCATTTATGCAGTATATATACTAAACGTAATAGTAATATAAGAATATATTAAATGTTTACATTTTAATATCAACTATAAACCTAATATTTTATACATCTATAAACATTACAGCAGCAATACATTTTAAAATTATTCTCTAAAAGAACTGCAGTTCAAAATGCATTTTTGAACCTGGGTGTTTTCTGAATATTGTTAAATGATTGTCTAGAAATAACCATGAGAGACACGCTAAGAGAGCTTCATAAAGTGTTATCAGTTTTAACAGTATATTGTTACAATCAACCTCACACAGCTGAAAGCATTAGCAGTTTTACTGGCAATCTTCTTCGTCAAGTCTCAGTCTAACAGTCTGCGCTGAATTCCCACCCGGAGTACTGAGACAAGGAGACATGGAGGAAAAAATAGACACACCCCCAATAGAGAAATCCAGCTGAAATTATTCTTCTGTGGGTTCAAGGCATTCAAATTCTGCCCCATTATTCTAATACGTGCCAGTATAAAACACATTATGTCCTCCCTGTCTTTCCGTGCAACAAAAGTTAACAATATAAGAGGAAGACTTGTACAAACATATTTACCTGAGATGCAACAACCGAGAAATTGGAAGCTCTAATTTCAATTTCTTTGTGCTCTTCCTGGTCTAAAACATCTGAACTTTTCAATATGAAACAAACCTAACCTCAAAACGGTGTATATAATACGAGCTGAACTATCTTTTGCTAATTGTTTGTTTTAGTCTCTCCAAGGTAGAAAGGAATTAGAGTGCTTTGATGAGAAATAACGGTCAAATATATTGATCTGTACTGCAAGATCTGCAAGCGAGCCCAAAATGAAATTATCACAATTTAAAATCATATAAAATAAGTACTGACTGTCTGCAAACTAATTCAAAAGTGTCCTAACACAAAATGATGACTGCTAGGAGCACTGGAATTGGACCAGTAGTCTGACAAATGGTTTGGATGAATCCTATTATTAGACAATTATTCAACAGAAATAGAATGGAACCATCGAGTTAATTCTGATGACCAAACACTGTGGGTTTTAACAGAATGAGCTATAACTGTTACTTCCTTTGCAATAAGGTGATGTTCTTTGAGGTCATAATTGTGCTTTCATATGCTTTGTGTGTTGCTGTCAGTGACTGGATTCATATCTCATCAGATTATTTGATTGATGGGTTGAATAAACCATGTTGTTGGAAGGGGTGGCAGAGGAGGGGGGGAAGAGCTAAGCCCTAGGCCTGGAGCCAACCTGGCTGCGTCCATGCAGAGCACATGGCTGGGAAAGCTGGGCTGTCAGTCAATAAGGCTGCCTGGTGCCCCGCCCACACTGTGCCCCTGGAGCCTCTAAGTGGTTGTGGCACCCCTCACTTTGTCTGGGGGGACAGTGAGTGGCAGTGAACCAAAGGTGCCACCTGGGGGGACTGCCCACAATAGCCAGAGTCTATAAATAGACATACACGAGGTCTCCAGACATACACGAGGTCTCCACCTCCCCCTTGGCCTCTGCTCTCGTGACCTGTCAACATGTGACCTCCAGAGTGGTAAATATGTCTCTCTCCTCTCTTTCTCTCTTTATCCTTTTTTCTCTTAATCTTTCTTCCTTTACTCCTGCGGGAAACTTGTCTGTATTTCACTGAAGTTATGGGTGTTTCACTTAAGTTTGTGTTTGCTCTGTGTAACAAAGGTTCCCTTACTATAGCAATGCTTGCTAGTTTCAGTAATCTGTTGTAATGCATTTGTGGAGTTCCATGTTACTTCTGTTAAACACTTTTTGCCAAAACCCCTGTTTTCTCACCAAATTAAAGGAAATATCAGAGAAAAATGTGTAATTTTTCTCTGGAAGTGAACTCAAGTTACCAAAGAATCAAAAGGCTTTGCAAGGGTTTGCGTAGGCAAAATCTCTTGAAGCCTGAAATAAAAGTATAACACCTGGTAAAGTGTGGAGCTTCTAAACTGGGTTGTAACAGCTGCACATGCCCATGTATGTATGTAAAATATGTTTACACGTGTACATTATAGATAGATAAATGGATTGGTAGTTACACACTCATACAGTACACAGGCAATTCATTTAATCAGAGCCGTAAACAATATACAGCCAGAGCAGATTGATTAAGAGGATTTTTACAAGTTCACTAGAAACCTTCGATGGCACTTGACTATAATCAAAACTTTAAATACAATAGCAGGAATTGAGTAGGAATTGAGCTGGCAGCAGAGAGGCTTACTCTGCACATCAATACTCAAAAATAAGAGTTGTTGTGTGAAAAAGAGTGCTAAACTGGAGAAGTGCTAGCTGTTGAAAGCCTATGTTTAAGGCTGAGTCTGAGTACTGCCAGCATTTGTGAAAGAAGATCAGAAGAGCAGAGGATGGGTCTGAAAAAGCAGTGTCCACCCACAGCATTTGGGGCTCAGACTGGCAGACCAGGACCTGTATTCTACTGCCTATTGTGTCAGCCTGGGCTTAATTTTCCTGCTTCTCCATGAATCCATCTAAGTAGCATACTTTTTCAAGATATTGGGTACCTGCACGTGAAAATACGACAGAGCACATCAACACATTTTCAGAGCTGTGCTAAGGAATTATGACAATTTTTAATACCTGACCTGCCCTGATAACTGCTGAGGCCCTGATCCTGTGAATAGTGATATCTGTGCTCAAATTTACATGCTGTAATTAAACCCAAGGAGACTACTTTCAAAGCCTAGAGTTAAACAAGGAAAAGTTTGTAATGAGAAGTCATATCTTTCATTAGAACTGCAGATATAATTGGAAAAAACAGACAGACTTTCTTGCATACAGGCCTTGTTTCATGTCTTCAGAACTTAGCAAAGAGCCAGGTCTTTGCAGGATTGACGCCTAAATGTTATTAGCAGCATTTCACTAGGTATAAATGCTGTTGTAAAAGATGCTTATTAAAAACTTGAGTTTCTTTGCTTAGAATCCTCCACAAAAGCAACAAAAATTACAGCTTGTTCTCTACCTGCCTTCGCAGATCAGTAAGAACAATATGAAAAAAAATTATGAAAGTATTGCAAAGAGTCAGTTTGATCATTGGTTGCAAAATGGTTTGTTTTGTTCAAAAAATAATTAAAAGTTAATTGAGCCAAAGCACAAGGGAGAAATTGACTCTATAACCCAACATTTACAGAACTCATCAGGGATATGGGAGACCAGCATTGAAGCCTCTGCTTTAGCAAGCAGTTCATTAGTTTTACAAAGCAGAACAACTTTATTGAAGGAGATTAGTAAATTCTACTTTAGAATAGCCAAAATCCTGGTGATGAGGATTCCTTGGCTTGATTCTACGGGGTGTGCGATTCATATCCTCTTCACAAAGTTGGGAGCACTATAACTACTTCTGAACCATTCTAAACCACACACCTTGTGGGCACTTCTGCCTATAGAAACAACTAATTCCTTTTCAAAATTCATCTTGCCATTAGAAACAGATACCTACTGCTTTTTAAAATCTCATCTAAAAACTATGAGAGCTGTTCATTTCTGAGTGAATTCAGGACTTTCTCATTTTTGCTTCTGTTTCTTTCCAGTAATTTCTAGATCTAGTAAATTCAAATCAATCTGTCTCTGCCTTCAGACACATGATCACAGCTATCTCTCAACTTCAAAAGGAGCCATGAATTTGAACAGATGTCAGCTTCAAAGGCTTAACACAAGGCTGTGTAAAGTTATTATGTTATTTTCATCAACTGCCTTGAGCTTTGGGTCACCCCCACAGGTGTCAACTAAAGAAGATGCTGAAAGACATGAGGTAGGGTCTGTTTCTCAAAACGGGAGGAGGAAGGTGGCAATGCCTATGACCAAGTCCAGCATAATGGTCCTGACAGCATCTCCCAGGAAATTAACTCTGCATAGGTATGCTCCAGTATGTTCCAAACAGTGATCTAATTTTGAAAAATGGTGAACAAGAACCTCCAGTTTCAACACAAAGCACATATCTCTCTTAGTTTAAACAGACAGTGTAGTCTCTGGCAGTGAACACCGTCTCTTGAACTTGGATAGAGAGCAAGTTATTTAGATCAGTGGGTTATCTTGCAAAAAAAATATAAAAAATTAAGGAAAGTACTTTCAAGTACAGTTTTCATGGAGAACCTGAATTGCAGTTTGCTGAAGGCTGAGGTCACATTCTGTATAAAGTGTAGGTATTTGCTCATGCTGTTTGTATGCTTTGCCCTAAGTATCATAATTGGGAACCAGAAACTAGGCAATGTGCACTTCCTTCTCATCTAATCCTGGAATTTTTCTGTTCTTTATATTCATGCCTGGAACCACCTGCTGACTTTTGTAGATGTACATAAGCATAACTTTTATCATGTTTATCTCACAGCTTCAGTAGTATCTACCATGTGCCCAAATAACATGGGAAGTGGTACTTAGCAACTGCAAGGTACGGCTGGTATGACCAGGCCCAAAGGTTGGGGAAACGAGCAGGAGGAGAGGTGCCTGGCTGGCCAGGGGCTCTCTTTCTTTTGCCAGGATTTAAGCGAACTCCAATCCACTGTCTGTCAGTTAAACAGTAGAATCAGGGATATTTTAGATGAACAAGACATGCAGCCTACAGAAGAGTAAAAACTGTCATTCCCATGTAAGTCTTGCCATCTTAAATAGCACACACAGACATGAGAAGTTATGTCAAACTATGGTTTTTGAAGATTGATTTTGACTGCAGATCTGCTGCCTCCATTCACCTTGATGATCTCATCTCATGGCTAGGCTTCGCGAACGAAGATTTGGGAAGGGCTCTACCCACGTTTTTTGCAGGCGCGTTGGTGGCTAAAAAAGGCCAATACGAGAAAGGCAAGTCCGGTTGCAAAAGACACAGCAGAAAGACTCCTTGGATGGAAACATTGAGACAAATGTACACCTGAACAGTCACTGAGCTTAGCTGATTTTTGGCACATTCTCCAAAGCCAGTAGTCTCATGAAACACTGATGCATTTTTGTTACTCTTATCCCTTAGAAATAAGCTCGGAGTCCATCTCCATAGTCTGACTACTTCTCTGTCTCTTTTGCCCCTGTGAAAATTCTTCACATTGAATGGCTGAAAAAGTTAACAAGTAAATGATAAAGTAAAAATTATTAAATACGTGTGCAAAAAAACTCTTCTTCCATGTTTTTTACCTTAAACCCTAACTTTCAATATACATTTTCTATCTTTAATTTCCAGCTGTCAGTGTGTTACTCCACCTTTAGGCCTGGATGCAAGTAAAGGAAATTTAGTCCCCAGTTTTTACAAGGCAGCCACACGGGAGTTTGTAAATAAAGATGAGACCACGATGTCTTATCAACAAGAACAACCAGCTTTGCATACCTGGTTCAGTTTTAGGCTGTAGCTGTACAAAACCGTGATTCATTGTTTAACTGGCACCACCAATATGCAGGAGAGAGCTGAGGAAATGGGTACTTAGTGCAAACAAAGTACAACAATATCCTGAATTTTATTTACATTTACTCTAATCACGATCATCATGTTCTGGAAAACTAGCCAGGAAAATATCACTATCTAATGACTGCTAAAATTCCTGGGTTGCTTCTGACAAACAGCAATAATTTATGCCTTAAAAAACAGTGGGAGATATATAAAATTGTGTTGTGGGACTGTAGTGGTTTGAGCCAGGTTTTCCCCCTGAAGCTGAAAGTGGTAACCCCCAGGGGGTGGTGACCCTTGGGGCTTGACCCAATCCGTGCTCCTGCAAAATATAAACATATCTCTGGAGACCGGAAAAGAAGCAGTGGTTCTTCTTGTAAGAAGAAGAGGTGGCCATGTTGTAGAGGCCACGAGGAGAAGGGGCTCCGGCCCCTTGGGGGCCTCTGCCCCCCCAGCCCCCAGTTGGGGGGCTGCAGGGACTTGGAACAGTGTTAGCTGGACTGAGTGCCTGTGGCTAGGAGCTGGGGGAGTTTTCTCCCCTGTAAGCAGAAGTGGGAGACGCTGGGAGCAGCGACGGAGCAGCAGCAGAACAGCAGTGTCCGAAGAGCAGTGGCAAAGAGCCAACTGATAAGGACCAGAAGGAGGAACATAAGCCAGTATGCTGCATGGAAGACACAGAGATGTCTGAGGAGAAGGAAAAGCAGCAGCAGGACAAGAGACCCGAGCCAGCAGCAGGAAGAGAGTTTCGGAGGGTAAGAACTGGACAAACCAAAACCTCCAAACTCGCTAGAGACCCCTCCGAGAAAGAGGAGGGGGTGGTGGACTGAGTGGAGTCCTAAAGTGCAGTATGCACTACAGAGAGGAGCTAAGAAGCTCCGGCCTCCTGAGAGCTCAGCCAGGATGGCCAAAGGAATGTGTGTGGAGGGGGTGACCTTGGGCTTTCCCCCCCCTCCTTGCTGCAGCTTCAGAGAAGCTGGCAGCCATCTTTGAAGCAGAGCACAGAAGCTCTGTGAAGGGGCTTGATTTCCCCTGAAGATACCAGACTGTCACGAAGACCCCCGTGCTTCGTGATATGACCGTGGTGGAACGACCTTGTCTGGGGTTACGTAGTCCACGGAAAGACCCCCGTTTTGAAGACGGAGGGCCGAGGGGCTTGGAGACCCCCCTCGTGTGTATTGGCAAGGATCCAGCTGCAACTGCTGCCTGAAAGAAAAGAAGAAAGCCTGCTGCCTAGAGAGACACCTGTTGCTCAGAGACTGGAAGGGGTCTTTTCTTCTTCTTCTCTCCTGGACTTTTATTTGGAGGGGGAAGAGATTTGGCCCATTGTAAATATTACTGTCATGGTAGAGATAGATATAGAGTTAAGATTGTATGCAGTGTATTATAGTATTTATTTATGTGTATAGTCTTTGTAATATATTCCTTCCCCCATATTGAGTCTCGTGTTTTTGTCTGGAAAACCCATCTCACATGGGGTTGAGATGTGGGTGGGGGGCTAAGAATCAGAATTAGATTTTGAGCCTTTTCAAACCATGACAGGGACAGATGTTCATATATTTCATCTTTCAAGGTATACATTTTTTTCTGCATCCTTAATGTGACCTTGGCATCAATTAATGCTTTTTAATCGTAGAATCATAGGATAGTCTGTGTTGGAAGTGACTTTTATGATCATTTAGTTCCAGTTGCCCTGCTGTGGGTAGGGACACCTTCCACTAGACCAGGTTGCTCAGAGCCCAGTCCAACCTGGCCTTGAACACCTCTATAGATAGGGCATCCACAGCTTCTCTGGGCAACGTGTTCCAGTGTCTCCCCGCCCCCACAGTAAAGATTTTTTTCCTAATATCTAATCTAAACATACTCTCAGTTTGAAGCCATTCTCCCTTCTTTTGTGAGTACATGTCCTTGTAAATAGTCTCTCTCCATCTTTCTTATAGGTTCCTGTCAGGTACAGTAAGGCCACAATCAGGTCACCCCTAAGCCTTCTCTTTTCCAGGCTGATCTAACCCAATTTTCTCAGCCTTTCCTCATAGGAGAGGTGCTCCATCCATCTAATCATCCTGGTGGCCCCCCTCTGTACTCCCTCCAACAGATCAATGTCCCTCTTGTGCTGAGGACCCCAGAGCTGGATGCAGTGCTCCAGTCTCACAAGAGCAGAATAGAGTGACAGAATCACCTCCCCTGTCCTGCTGACCATATGGCTTTTGGTGTAGTCCAGGATACAATTCGCTTTCTGGGCTGCAAGTGCACATTGGTGGGTCATGTCCAGCGTCTCATCCACCAGCACCCCCAAGTCCTTCTCGGCAGGACTGCTCTCAATCTGTTCATCCCCCAGCCTGTATTGATATCAGGCATTGTCCTAACCCAGGAGCAACACCTTAAGATCTTCAAATGCTACACCTTTTTCCCTTTTACTAATTGAGCCTAGTTATTCACAACAAACAATGAGAGAGAGGGAGAGAGATTTATTTCCCTGTGAAGATAAGGCATTCATTTCTTTGGAACCAGTTTGTCAGCCTCTGATCACTTACTGGAAAGCACTGATTCAATTAGTCATAAGGGATCATGTTCCAGTGTACTTATTGAGACTTTTTCAAGGAAAACACACTTCATTCAGTGAGAACTGAACCTAGAAAAGGATGCAAATATTGAGATTTGGCCCAGTGATTGTACAGGGGATATCTTATAATCAGGTATTATTAAAGTTTTGCTAACCAGTCTGTAAATGTAAATGTTACATTTCTATTTTTTTTTTGGTAGTTATCATGCTTTTGTATTATCTTAATGTAATTGATGATATTTAAGGAAGGCTTTGTTCATGCAGTAAAGGATAAACTACAGGAATATATGAAATCTGCAAAATATGGGAAGAGGCAATAAAAACCCTAACTGCTTAAAGTGACAACAGCTGCTAAACAAAAAGTTTGTATGGTTGTATGGTTTTGTATAGAGAACTAATTCAGTTTATCTCTCAGTGAGATTGCTTCCTGTCAGCTACCTCTGGCAAATCAATAAATAAATCTATATGCAAATAAATAGTGAGGTAACTACTATTTTTGCCTTGTTCAGTAAATGCAGAAGAATGAAAACAGAAGGGAAGGTTTAGAGGTCATTGTGGCAAGTATAGCAATCATCAAAGAGGCATACAAATAGTATAACTTCTGTTGATTTGGTAATAAGTGTAAACTGGAAAATAAATTGTGTCCTAGTTCTTCATCTCATGGCAGGGATCAAGTTATAGACCTAGTATAACCTGGGATAGTTTCCACTGAAATTAATAGCTTTTATTTGTGTTTCATTCAAATGTAAAATTGGTCTGCAGTAAAGATTGGAAAGCTATGTCCAGCAGGGGTTGTTCTCATGTTTGCTGCTATCAATCAATGCTGACAAAGCTTATACATGGGCCTATAGAATAGTTTGGGTTTTCTTCCAAACCCAAAAGAAAATCCAGAAAATCCTGAAATCCTGACACTTAGGTCTGAACCTCCTCCTGTGATTAAGGTTCACTGCATCTAAATTTGTGCTTCCCCAAAAAGACATGATATCTTGACGTGAGATCACCACAGCCACTTCACACAACTGTAATTAGAGTACAAAGTTAATTCCCTCCAGCATAAGAGGGAATGCTTATTGCAGAGCTGAGTGTGTGATAAAAATAGGGGTTTTTTCTCTGCTAGACTGAAAAATTATCTGTTTTATTTATTCGTAGTCCTTTCAGCAATGAGACTTATTTACTTAAATTATTACTTCAAATCTCTTATGTGAGATACCCAAAACCTATGCCTTTGCTTCAAGGGCAGTTGTAGTTTGGTTGAGAATCTGACAAACCAAAAACATTTTCAGGCCTATAGTAAAACTAATGTTCAGATGTCATTTAGGAGATCAGATTTTAGAGAAACATTTAGATTTTACATGTTTCATGTAATTCGGCTCTGAATCTGCACTTTAGAATTCAGGACATTTAAACATTAAAAGCATTTCCAAACACTTGAAAACCTGAGAATCCCTCTTTTTTGTGATAACTCAGCCAGCATTAACCTGTTCTTTAATTCCACAACACTGGAAACCACCAGAGTGAAGCTGCCACTTAACTTTGACCTTTAGTTAGAATCATGGCGTAGTTTGGGTTGGGAGGAACCTTTAAAGGCTTTCTGGGCTGCAAGTGCTTATTGCTGGATCATGTCCAGCCTCTCATCCATCAGCACCCCCAAGTCCTTCTCGGCAGGACTGCTCTCAATCTGTTCATCCCCCAGCCTGTATTGGTAACGAGGGTTGCCCCAAACCAGGAGCAGCACTTGCACTTGGTCCTATTAAGCCTCATGAGATTCTCATGGGTCCATTTAGTGAGCTTGTCCAGGTCCCTCTGGATGGCATCCTGTCCCTCAGGTGTGTCAACTGCATCACTCAGCTTGGTATCATCTGCAAATTTACTGAGGGTGCACTTGATTCCTCTATGTTATTGATGAAGACACTGTATGGCACTGGACCCCTGAGAGACCACTTGTCACTGATGTCCATTGGGACTCTGAGCTGTTGACCACTACTGTCTAGATGTGACCATCCAACCAATTCCTCATTCACCAAACAATCCAGCCATCAAATCCATCTCTCTCCAATTTAGAGAGGAGGATATTGTGGGGGACTGTGTCAAAGGCTTTACTGACATCCAGGTACATGGCATCTCTACCCCTTCCCTTGTCCACTGATGTGGTCGCTCTCTCACAGAAGGCCAATTGGCTGGTCAGGCAGGACTTGCCCTTGGTGAAGCCATGATGGCTTCTTGAATCACCTCCATGTCCTCCATGTGCCTTAGCACAGCTTCTAGGAAGATCAGGCACAGAGGTGAGGCTGACAGGTAGATAGTTCCCAGGATCTTCCTTTCTTCCCTTTTTAAAGATGGGTGTAAAATTTCCCTTTTTCCAGTCATCAGGGACTTCACCTGACAGCCATGGATTTCACCTGACTGCTGTGACTTTTCAAATATCATGGAGAGTGTCTTGGCAGCTCCATCAGCCAGTTCCCTCAAGACTTTGGGATGCATCTTGCTGGGTCCCATAGACTTATGTACATTCAGGTTCCTTGGGTGGTCCTGAACCTGATCTTCTATTACAGTGGGAGGGACTTTGCTTCCCCAGTCCCTGTCTTGCCATCCATCCACCCAAAGGGTGGGGGAAGAGAAGTTGCCAGTGAAGACTGAGGCAAAAAAAAAGTTATTGAGTACCTCAGCCTTCTCCTTGTCTGTTGTTACCAGTTTGCCAGCCTTGCTCATGGGTGAGGGGGTTAGACTTTCTTTGACCTTCCTTTTCTATCTGACAGACCTTATAGTTATTCTTTGTGTCCCTTGCCAAGTTCAGCTCCATCTGCACCTTGGCCTTCTTGATCCCATCCCTACACAACCAAAGAGCATCCCTATACCCTCCCCAGATACCTGTTCCTGCTTCCACTGCCTATGCATTTCCTTCTTTCCTTTTAGTTTGACAACAGGTCTTAACCTATCTCTTGCCTGTCTTTTCTGATTTCTTACATCTAGGGATCAAGAGCTCTTGCACTCTATGGAAAGCATTCTTAAAGATCTAACAGCTCTGTCTGCTCCCTTGTCCCTGAGGGCAGTTTCCCAGAGGGTCCTATTGACTAATTCCTTGAACAACTGGAAGTTTGTGTAGTGCATTGTGGCTTCATCATCACCCACATGGAAGAGCAGTGATGGATAATAGTCTGAGGGCTGTACCAGACTAGGAAGTTTCCCAGTGATATTTCCTAGATTCCTAGTTGAATACTTCCAGACAACATCATCTACTTATTCAAGTGTTTTATCAAAACAATTGGAGTTGAAGCATCTCAGGAGACCTAAAGCTGAACTTTTGCCTGAAAAGCATTCTCTCTCTGAAACAAAAAAATTCACTTGTCTAAAATGGAATGTCGTATTACTTTTCAGGGAGACTTTTTGCTGTCACTATTTAGAAAACGTAATGCATAAATTTATGTAATGCATAAATTTAAAAAAAAAGGTCTTTAAAAATGTTTACTGTTTACAAATAATGTTAAATACAGGTACAGAGCAAATTTACAAAACAGGAAGGTTTTTTCCTGCTTGGTTAGAAGGGATTATTTTTATCTTGGTGATTTCAAAATTTCTTGTAAATGTGTTCGTTTTTTTCCTTCTTTTAATGAAATCACATCAAAGACTGAAGACCAGACAGACCTGTCCTGTCATGAAACCTTTCCTTTCCATGTGTACTTAGCAGGTGACAAGGATAGCAAATTCAGTATTCTTTCAATTTGATGATGCAATGCTTTACTCCCTAGGTAATTGTAGATGGGATGCATGGTATAAAACATCCCTTAAGGAAAAACATCACTAAAAGAGGAGTCACAGAATATTTTGGCTCCTTCCTCAAAACCTTAAGAAAGACAGTATCACTAAGGAACAAAAACTGTTTTGCAATAGAAATGTGCCCTATTCTCTTGTTTCAGGACAGCACTTATCACTTCTTTAAGTTTTTAAAAATGAGCATTTTGCTATAATGGACTGTGCTTATTATATTCCTTATATGGGAGGGCTTTGCAAATTCTCTGTGACTGCAGATTCTCTTAAGAACTCAAGTACATTTTTCTGACACCAAATTCTACCCCATCATCAATAGAGTAAACTTATCTTAAGATTACCATTAGAATCCCTTCTGCAAGGAAGAAGCTGCCAGTGTTAGACCATCCTTCATTTTACAGAGCTCATGGAACTTAGTTTCACAACTCCCTCCAAATTTCACAAGTAATCCAAGCAGTTACGATTTATTTCTCACCCCCCACCATAACTGATCAAGACAGGTTATCCACGCAATTCATCAAGAAGTTTTTCCTGAAAATGGGAACAAGCAGTAAAGCAAGTTCACTTGGTGATCACACCAACTCTGGATGTCTTCCTACCCCATGTGTGACCTTCTCTTTCTTATTCAGTGTCATGGTTTTAGAGCCCAAAAATCCAATTCCTGATTCTTAGCCCCCCTCCCACATCTCAACCCAGTGTGAGATGGGTTTTCCAGACACCACACAAGACTCAAAATGGGGGAAAAGGAATATATTACAGTGACTGTACACATAAATAAATAGTATAATACATTACATAGAATCTTAACTCTATCTCTAACATGACATACAATATTTACAATGGGCCAAATCTCTTCTCCCTTCCAAATAAAAGTCCAGGAGGGAAGAAGAAGAAAAGACCCCTTCCAGTCTCTGAGCAGCAGTTCACTAGGGCAGCAGGCTCTCTGTGTCTTTCATAAAGCAGCAGTTGTTGGATTTTTGCCAATACACACGAGGGAGGCCTCCAAGCCTCTCTCGGCCCCCCGACGCAAACGAAGGGTCTTTCCGTGGGCTGCGTTACCCCAGACAAAGGTTGCTCCACCACGGTCATGTCGACGAAGTGCAGAAGCCTTCGTGACGGTCTGGTATCTTCAGGGGATTCAAGCCCCTTGTCAGAGCTTCTGTGCTCTGCCTCAAGACGGCTGCTAGCTTCTCTGAAGCTGCAGAAAGGGAGGGCCCCCAAGGTCCTCTCTCACACAATTCGTCCTGGCTGAGCTCTCAGGACCACTACATTTAGGACTTCCAATTAATAGAAGTCCACCCCCTCCATTTTTTGGAGGGATCTCAAAGAAGTTTGGGGGAGTTTTGCATTTCTTACCTCAACAAACTCTGTAGTACTTTAGTTCTCTCTGCTGCTTTTCTCTCTTTCTCGGCTCGCAGAAGTTTTTCTGTCTGTTTTGCTGCATGTTTGTTTTGGTGCTTCTCTTATCTCTTGGCTCTGTGCCGCCGCTTTTTCTCCGTCCACTGCTGCTCTGCCACTTCTCCGTCTGCCCACTCACGGTGGAGAAAACTCCTTCAGCTTTCCAGCTACAGGTACTTAGCCCAGTTTAACACTGTTCCAAGTCCCTGCAGCCTCAGCCAAGGGGCTGGGGGGGGGGGGGCAGAGCCCCCAAGGGCTTCTGCCCCTGCTTCCTCATGGCTCACAACATGGCCACTTCTTCTACAACCTACCTTTCTTTTCCAGTCGGTTTGTGATAATGTTTATATTTTGCAGGAGCGCTGATTGGGTCAAACCCCAAGGGTCACCACCCCCTGGGGGTTACCACTTTCTTAGCTTCAGGGGGAAAACCTGGTTCAAACCACTACATTCAGTTACTAGCATGGTACGTCACAAGGAGGTAGGCAGGTGAAATAGAACATTAAAATTTCATTTGGATTATACAGAACTACAGTGTTATAAAGTACCCTTTTAACACCTGAAGTGTGGAAAGTCTCTTATCACCTGTTAATACTATTAATGCAATAGATGGCACCTACATGTGTATCAGGTTTAGGTGTGAAATATCTTGCTATCAAGGGTAGATATTGTGCAAATGTGCTTGTGTGATAGAAAATACAAACTACACATATGGAAATATGAGAAAAATCAGATTGTCCCTCTTTTTCATTTTGCCTTTTTCATTTTAGTTCCAGATTTCTAGCAACAAATAAGGAATAGGCAAACACAATTCAGGCTTATTAAAAAAAAAAAAAGGCAAGAAAGAAGAAGGAAAAAATCTCTCCCTGTGGGTTATCCCCCTTACAACAATCTACCAAAAGCACAAGGGGCAACTTATTCTCTTTCCCCATCAGAATTACTGGTGCAGAAAACCTGACATATGTTCACAGCCACACCAGCTGCACATCCCTTACTCTTCCAAACACCAGCCCTCCATTGCTTTGGGGATGCATCTGTCACTACAACTCAATATTTATTTATTATTATATTTGTTTAACATTTCTGCCTTGTTGTTTCCTCATTCCTATGCATATATTCAACTCTGCAGTTCAGTTAGTCTGAAAGCAAAAAACACTGGAAGTATCATATTTCACATAATGTCAAACATTTTCAGGTTGAGTTGCCATCAAAATGTTGCCATCAAAAATATGTTTTGAAAAAACAAAGTTTGGCTGACTAGTGGCATTTGGTTCATAGTTTGTTTCTTAATTCCTATTGTGCTCATTTATGAATGTTTACATCTTCCTATAATGAACACTGTCCCTCCATTTCTGTGAAGGAAAGCAGGATAAATCGAGATAAAATAGTGCCTCAGATTCCTCAGTCCAGTGTTTCTTTCCAAATAAAATGAAGACACCTTCTTAGATTCAAGGAGAGATGTAGTCTACACATGAAATAATAGAAGCTGCTTGTTTTCTCATTTCGCGCATGCAAAGCCAAGAAGATTATTATCTCCAGCGAGAAAGACCTGAAGGAACTGGTATTTCCTTGGACAAGCCTGTGACCAGAAAGAGATGACAGGAATGTTTTGTAGAAAATAAAAAGAAGAAACAAGGCAATGCATTTCATTTTAAAGGGCTTGTTCCCAGCACTATGCTGTCTGAAATGCTAGAAGGTCCTTGTCATACTAGCTGGAACTGCTGTGAGGTAATTATGTGTAGTTACATAAAGGAGCCTAATGCTAGGCCAGCAAATTGTCTAAAAGAAGGGAATGTATTCCTTGTTAAATGTTTTGTCATGATGACCATGCCCTTTATTTATCTCTAACGAAACATGCTTATTCTGCCCCATCCACTGTTTTCACCCTGCAAATTTATGAGGCTCTATTAATCTTCTGCCCTGCTGACTCTCTCTGTTGCAAAGTGTCAGCAGACTTTTGTACCTTGCTAATGTACAAAGTGCTTCTTATGAGTAATATCAGCATTTTGCCTTTTAATTGCACATATAATTTTTAGGTCTTACAGCTAATAAGGGAATTGAGACCACGGTTCATCATTGTCTCGAATGGTACTCCAGGGGTGTAGGGACTGTAGAAGCTCAGAAAAGAATACACTTGTCCTCGTTCCAAGCAATAGTTTCTCTCATTACAGCAGCTCCATTCACACCAGTAGTACAATTACAGGTTTGCCAGCACTTCCATTACATGCCCAGCTTTTTGGGGTTTCAAAACTGTTGTAAAAATTTATAAAACATAGCATACATTCTTTCAGCTTAGCTTTTTTTTCATGCTTTATTTTTTCTGATGTATTATTATTACTATTGTTATTGGTTTTGTTGTTGTGATGATGATGATTAATAATAAGAATTTTTATAGAAGTTTATTTTCCTGTTTTAAATACCTCACTAGTTGCAGAGAAGCAAATGTTGTTTTGCAATCCAGCTGAAAACTGGCATTCCTCATATTTGAACTAAATCATAAGTTTCATAGCTGGTTCCATCTTCTCCATCCAAAACCAGATTAGAAAAGTGATAGCATGGTGCTAGCTCGGAACAATGAACAGTAATCTTATATTAACAACTTTTAAAAGGAGTTTTCCTCTCATCTTGAAACTCACATTACTGAGTAGTGTTTCTATTGTTCATTCGGGGGGCAAAATAGAAGTTCGTCTTCCTTGTTTCTATGGTAGTCGATCAGAGAAGAGCTCATGTATCATATACTGGAGGGTTTGAAGAAGATGTGCCAAATTGCACAATTAAAAGCTTCTCTCATAAGTATGCAAAGCAATAAAATGTAAACAGATTGACTACTGGAATATCATGCCATGGGAGCTGCTTGTAAGCAAATGACAGGCTGTCCCTAACTATAGGGCCTTACTTCATTGTGAAAAAGTCCACGTAAGAATCAGAGGTCTGGTATATTTCTCAGATCCTGCTAGGAGTGGTGCAAGTAGGTGTGACCCCGCCCTGATAAACAATGCTGGAAAACTGGTAACAACAGACAAAGAGAAGGCTGAGGTACCCATCAACTTTTTTACCTCAGTCTTCAATGGCAATTTCTCTTCCTACACACCCCCTGGGGAGATGGATGGCAAGACAGGGACTGGGGAAGCAAAGTCCCTCCCACTGTAATAGAAGATCAGGTTCATGACCACCTGAGGAACCTGAATATGAGTGTATGGGACCCGGTGAGATGCATCCAAGAGTCCTGAGGAAATTGGTTGACGTAGCTGCCAAGACCCTCTCCGTGATATTTGAAAAGTCATTGCGGTCAGGTGAAGTCCCTGATGACTGGAAAAAGGGAAATTTTACACCCATCTTTAAAAAGGGAAGAAAGGAAGATCCTGGGAACTATTGACCTGTCAGCCTCACCTCTGTGCCTGGGAAGATCATGGGATAGATCCTTCTAGAAGCTATGCTAAGGCACATGGAGGACAAGGAGGTGATTCAAGAAGCCATCATGGCTTCACCAAGGGCAAGTCCTGCCTGACCAGCCAATTGGCCTTCTGTGAGAGAGCAACCACATCAGTGGACAAGGGAAGGGGTAGAGATGCCATGTACCTGGATGTCAGTAAAGCCTTTGACACAGTCCCCCACAATATCCTCCTCTCTAAATTGGAGAGAGATGGATTTGATGGCTGGATTGTTTGGTGAATGAGGAATTGGTTGGATGGTCACATCTAGACAGTAGTGGTCAACAGCTCAGAGTCCCAATGGACATCAGTGACAAGTGGTCTCTCAGGGGTCTGTATTGGGACCACTGTCATTTAGTATCTTCATTGACATAGAGGAATCAAGTGCACCCTCAGCAAATTTGCAGATGACACCAAGCTGAGTGGTGTAGTTGATACATCTGAAGGACAGATGTATCAAACCTGCTCCTGGTTTGGGGCAACCCTCATTACCAATACAGGCTGGGGGATGAACAGATTGAGAGCAGTCCTGCCGAGAAGGATTTGGAGGTGCTGGTGGATGAGAGGCTGAACATGAACTCGCAATGACCACATGCAGCCCAGAAAGCCAATTGTATTCTGGGCTGCATCAAAAGCAAAGTGTCCAGCGGAGTGAGGGAGGTGATTCTGCTCCTCTACTCCACTCTGATGTGACCCCACCTGGAGCACTGCATCCAGCTCTGGGGTCCACAGCACCGGAAAGACCTTGATCTATTGGAGGGAGCCTAGAGGAGGGCCATGAGGATGATCAGAGGGGTGGAGCACCTCTCCTATGAGGAAAGGCTGCAAGAATTGGGTTTGTTCAGCCTGGAGAAGAGAAGGCTTAGGGGTGACCTGATTGCAAGCTTCCACTACCTGTAGGGAGCCTACAGGAAAGATGGAGAGGGATTATTTACAAGAGCGTATAGTGACAGGACAAGACGGAGTGACTTTAAGCTGAAAGAGAGTATGTTTAGATTAGATATTGGGGAAAAAAATCTTTGCTGTGAGGGTGGGGAAGCACTGGAACAGATTTCTTAAAAAAGCTGTGCATGCCCTATCTATGGCCAACAAGGCCAGGTTGGATTGGGCTCTGAGCATTCTGGTCTAGTGAAAGGTGTCCCTGCCTGTGGCAGGATGGTAGGAACTAGATGATTTTTGAGGTCACTTTCAATGGGCATTTTGTGAATCTATGATTCTGTTGAAATTAAGGAACCACTTTGAGTTCCTGGCCATAATGCAGAGGGTGTGGGGCGCAAAAAGGGACTGTCATTACATGGCTTCCAAAGACACTCTTCTATAAGAAGATGAGATGCAGATGATCTCAGAAGGTTCATGCCATGCAGATCAGTTTGTTATTTTTATTTGCCCTCTTCCTGCACACCCATAATATCTGAGCAAGATAACACTTCAGAACATCTCATATCTTTCCTCTGGTTTCCTCATTCTTGTCCCACAGTTTACCAGCATTTGCATCATGTTGGATATTCGTCTAAAGCTTTTTAACATTTGGTTGTTCTGTCATCTCCAGTTCCAGTACTGTTGTTATAAAGTGATTTATTATTCATGCAATCCAGGGTTCAATTTTCAAACTTGTGGACTTCATACAATATTACCATCATAATATTGATTTCAAGGCACCCACAAGCATTTTTAGTCCTTCAGGGAAAACACAAAAGAGAGACCTCTGTATTCTGTGGAGCATAAAATCAAAAGCTGTATACACATGACACAATGGCATGCCAAACTAGTGATCCCAGATAGATATCTAGGCACAAAATGCACACTTGTGCAGATATGTACTAGGGCCTACAAGCTGCGTAGCCACATCTCCACACATGTGGGAGCTTAGACGAAGCAACCATGACCTCTTAATGAGTTTGGACCCTTCACTGCATTGATACACCTACACTGCTTCCTCTTCTGGGGTCAGCTCACTGAATGGTGGCGGCTTGTTGACAGATGGCTTTGATTGACAAGTCAGATTATAATAATACCAAAAAAAAGGACAGGAACAAAAGCCATAGTTTACATAATCCTGGCACTAATTTTGAGCATTCAAGTGTTTTTGTTCTCTTATGAAAGCCTATTCTATTTTGTTCATTTGTGGAAAAAAGATTATGAGTCGAACAGTAAAACCTGAATTACTGAATGCAAAGTGAGAAAAGCAAGGAGGGTTCAGACAGGCTCTGTGTGAGCATTCGCAGACTTCCTCATTAACTGTATCCTCACTCTGGCTTCCTGGCTCCTTGTTTGTTTGGTGGAAAAGATTACCCCAGTTTCAATTGAACAGAGCCTTATTGTTACCACTGTTATCATAGTTCTGAGGAAAAAGATCCCAATTATACTCTTTCCAGCCAAGTTTCTCAGCTGAGTTAAGAATGATGTTGCCACTATATAATCAATGACACCTGTAGGATCTAGAAATCCACTGTAAAACAGTCTTAAGGGAAGTATTTGTGTGTGTATATACCTACACACACACACACACACACACACACATATATATATATAAATGGGGGGGTATGTATTTATAAACAGGACAAAAAATAAACACCTTTTAAAAGATCCATATATTAGAGGTAAGCTAGGTTTACCATACAGACTCTCACTTAGCATTACAACAAACTACAATCCTTTCTTCAGTACTCACACCTCCTGAACTGCACAACAGAATGAGGCCTTACACTTTCCATCATACCCTATCTATGCTACTTATTTTAAACAGTACTGTAACAATTCCTATGAACATAGCTACTACTGATAACAGGAATGAACCTAAACATTTTCATTTGCTAGATTTCGATGCATATCGAGTACCAGAGGGGCTTCTAAAAAGGTTTTTTACTAAGAAAAAAAGGCTATCATAAAGATGTGACTATTTGTTCACAGTAAAAAGTGCTGAGGAAATACAGATGTTGCCATCAATGTTCCTAAAAAGGTTACCCAAATGTTCAGTACTTTATTTTCTTACATTTAAATTGCCTTTATCATTTCCCTTTTTATTTTTTTTTGTCCAACAATTTGAAATAATTTTTTCTTACTGATCACAAAAATGCTCTTCTTTCAGTTTTCCTACTGTGTCTCCCCTCAAAGAAGAGCAATATTACAAAGGAAAGTCTTAACCTTAATTTACCTCTGGTAAAATTAAAATTGCTTCTACACTTCTGAGGCTTATTTTCCTTCTGTTCTTGAAGTGTTCATGAAAAAAAATACATAATTATTTCCTACACTGACTGCATGAACTTTACTTCTTTATTTCTTTCTCTAGCTCCTCTTCTTAAACTGAAAGTAAGTACTGCATATAGCAGATTATCAGATGCTCTTAAAACAAAGCTAGACTACATTAATTAATGTTGTATGTGCACTTGAAGTGGGTAACATAGTTCATCCTCTGGCACTCAGCTCATTAATTTCAAAATGTATGTTACTAAACCTCTTATCTTGGTTTTATCTAATTAAATTATTAAGATGAAACTTAATAAAGTCAGAGCTTTTTAAATGTCATTCAAGGCACAGATACAATTAAGAGATCAAATATTCATAGTTTTAGAAGACTCAACCCAGTAAGGCGATTTTTTGTGTATGATCAATTTTGTGCTGATTTTTTTCCACACTGAACTGCCTTTATTTCAATAGTGTTATGATTTGCAAAGATAGACAGGAAATTAGTATACACCACTCTGAACAGATAGGTTAATTGAGGTTCAGTCTGGTATTGATACATACATATTATAAACCATATGGAATCACAGAGTAACCTGGAATCACTACTTTGCAGTCAGTCACAGAATCACAGACCTACTCATATTGGAAGGGACTTTGGAAGCTTTTCATTCCAAACTCCTATTTGAAGCAGAAGCAGCTCTGAGGTCACACCAGGTTGCTCAGGGCTGTGTCCAGTCAGGTCTTGAAAACCTCCAAGGACAAAGACATCACAACCTCTGGGAAAGCCGCTCCATTGCCTGTCCTCATGGGAAACAAGTCTTTCCTTATACCAAATCTGAGCAGCTCTTTTTCTTCAGCTTATGCCCATTGTATTTTGTCCTTTCATCACATAACACCATAAAGAGCTTTGCTTTGTCTTCTTGATGGCATCCTTATAAGTTTTGGAAGTCAACACACAACGATTAGTTGCTGGATCTGTCAGAGCTCCCTTCCCTGACTCCCCTGGCACTGGAAGGCTTCTTCACAGGATTCGGTCAGGGCTATGACCTGTGCTTCTGACTGAGCATAGGAGAGCTATGAGAGCTCAAAAGGTAGCTGCCATGACAGTAGAAAATGGTTTAGTGTAGCACCTAAGGTGCAGTGGTAGAATGGAAAGATAAGTTCCGGGGCCACTTTATCACTATTTTGGCACATATCAAGTCAAAAAATATGGGTACTCCAAACATGACATAGTCTGACTCTAATTGGTTATACACATCTGGACTGAAGAAACATCTCCACAGAACACGGAGAGTCACAGCTCATGCCACCAACACAGTAATTATTATTCATTGACAGTATTGGCAACTACAGTCTGCTTGATCTTATTCTCTGACTGACACCTGAAACAGGGGCATAACAGTCTGTAGAGTTAAATTAGATGGCCTCATGACCTCATATCAAGTGCCCTTACCTACAGGGGCTATTTAGAAATAACTAAGTCATGTTATCTAGGTACATTCCAATTTCTTAGCAAAAATATTTTAGAGAAAAAGGTCTCTACACAAAATTTTAAGTTTGAGGCCATTGTACAAGAGAAGAAGCAAAAAGGAGTACATGCACATCACAAGAGAGGGGATGTCTTGTCGTATTTTGACCTTTGAATTCTTTACCCAGGCAGTTCACAGTATAGGAGTTGTGCCACAGCTAGCTGATGTTTTGCAGACACTGCATACTGAGAATTTCAGGAATGGCTATTCTTAGGGTTGCAAAGTCAAGCATTCCAAAACTCAGGAAGTGTAAGGATTTGATACGGGCAATAAAATAACTGTTATTAATCCAAAGCAATCTTCCTTAGGCTTAACTAGAGAGTGATGGTGTATACATAGTTTCCTAGGGTTTCACAGAGAGAAGAATAGAATGGTGATAGAACAATCTGTACTCAAAGGGCTTATCTCAGACCAGAATGTTTTTCTGTATACTCAGAAGCTTCTTTCTTCTGTTCCATCCCTTGCAAACATTTCATCCCACAGGCTTACCTCCTTTCTACCTCCAGAATCGAAACTTTCTGTTCCCGTACTCAGCCTCCAATTTTCAGACTTGCCATCTGTTGTCCCTGATGCAACTTGCCTAGATGGGTGCTGCTAGTCAGCTCTTCCCATCTGAATTAGAGTGTTCTCTTTCTGCTCCTGCTCTTAGACCAGTGAAGGAGCTTGAATCTTCTATGATTTGAATTCCTATCTACAACAGCGAATATATTGCCTTCCACAGGGTGAGGCACATGTCTGCTTATGTTTCAAGCTGAACACAAATCTAAGTATCAAAAGGCTTGTCAGGCTGGGGCCCAGGACATGGGCACAAATGCATGTAATGAGACTCGTAAATCTGGTGTTAAAAGCCTTAATGTGTGATGGACTAGTATCTCTAATGCAGCGTGGATAGATGCTGTGTTAATGCCTGTGGAATATGGGTGCAGCATCTCTGTAACTTGGGTTAAGAGAGGATTCTGTCACCTTTTTGCTTTCCCTTGGCCCCTCAAAATCTCCCTCAATATGTTGCCTTCACAGAAATAGTTGGATTTAATTTTGACTGCTGCTGGAGTCATCTACCGATATGTGGCTGCAAATATTGCCTGATACGTGCAAGAGCTGGTGTGGTGAGCAAACTCAGGGACATGGCATCTAGGGATGTGCACAGGGATGCAGCAGGTTTCAGCCATGAGAAACCTCCTACTATGAAGTCAAGAGCCAGGAGGTTAGGTGCTTAACAGCCTCTTGCCTATTTAAGAAACAGAATTTCTGAGTTCTTACTTGATATGATGCAGCTATTTTCAAATTAAAACAAAAAAAATCCGTCACTGCCAATAATGTCTTGTATAAAACAAACAGCAAAACTCTTTCTATTTTGGAATGAGCAACCTGAATGAGACAGAACTGAAAGGATGATAAGGAGATAACTTGAAGGACATAACTATAGAGGAAGATCCCATTTAAGCAAGAAAAGTCTGTCAATTCTTGATGCTGGACAGGATGTTGCTTCTGCTGAAGTACATGGAATTGGCCACATAATAAACTGCTGGTTTAGGATTGGAACAAAGGTATGAATTTAGCCAAACTGAAGCTGCCTTGTCTATTTGCCAGATCTGTGGATGCACATCCAGAAAGAAGTATGGCTGCTCTCACAGGAATGAGAGTTGTCACTTAGCAACAAAAATAAGAATTTATAAAAAAAAAATTCTTTGGGGAAGCCAAGATGTCTGTCCTGCTTTGTTGACTTTTGTTTTCTGAGGATGCTTAAATAAACACCCACAATCTTCCGGAGGACAGACCAGCTCAGTGAGTAAGGTTGGTATGCTGTAAAAGACTCCTTGTCTATATTCATTTTAGATTGAACCTACAGAGGATTTATAGAAACAATACCTAGGTGGCACTGAGGAAGATATCAGTGCTATTTACTGGCAATTTAAAGGAATAAACCTGCGGTTACGCCTGTGTTTGCTTTCCCTTGTGGTCTCCCTGCAACGCTTTCTAATCCTATTGTGACTTGATTGTTTCACAGCAAAGTGCTCCACAGAGGCCAGTAATTGGCACACAGGTTCAAATTAGATTGCTGTGTGTTTAGGAAAGCAGGGGTCATTTCCCATCAGCACCACTTATTAAGAAGCAGAGTGCTAAGTCTTCTATTACAAAAAATACTCGTATGTAAGTGTGTGCGTGTTTGGGAGGGAGGTTTTATGTATAACCTAGAGCAGAATTAGCCTGTCATCAAGAATATGCAAAACAACTTTGGTAAAGGAATGTATTAACTATATACTCAATAACAGTTTTCTTAATGCTGCATCTGTCTGTTGTACACAAAATCAGTTTCACCTTGTAAATAAATATGAGGTTAAAGTGGGTGAATTCAGAAGCAGGCTAAGAGGCCATTTAGAAGTTGGCCTTTTGTGCCTCTAGCACAAAATTTTGATCAGGCTCCCAGCATTAATTGCACATCAGCCAAGTTTCAGTTCTGTTATACTCCAGGCCCCAGCCAGCTCCTGCACACTTCTGTGGTAAGGAAAGAGAAGCTGGGGTTCAGAAATGAGTCTGTCGGGCCCCAAATTGACCAAAAGAAGAGAGATAACATCAGTGGGCACCAGAAAGGAGACTAAAGGGCAGATCGAATTAAGAAAAAAAAGGAAATAATTAAAAACTCTGTCAAAATATGCAAACAGTCTATGTAAAAAGCTTAACTGATTCTGGCAACAAACAAATAATCATCTGACAATATTTAAACAGAGGAGAGGCATTTGTGTAATTTTTGCCTCACCTGAGATACCCTGGGCACCTGAATTTCTTCAAATGCTGAGTAGTGTCCTTTCCTCTGGGATGACTAAGGAAAGTGCCTACCTAGGACCTACTTGTAGCTCCTTCAGTACCAGAAACTAGGCACTGCTGCACTCACACCTCTGGAAAAATCTCACTTGCTGTAGGCTTGCATCAACCATTTTTAACTCACACAGTGTCGTCGTTACTGTGGTATAGCACCTGTTTTGCATAATAGCCTAATGGTTAGAGCTCTCCTGCCAGAAAGAGGACACCCTGGGTGTAGCTCCAGGCGGCTGCAATCATATACCACCCCGCTGCAAAGGAGTCCCATGGGAAGAGAGTACCAGCATATTTCAAGGGAGAGTATTTTTTGCTCCTTAATAAACCATGATCGGAGTGGGAGGGAAGGTCAGTGCATGGAAATGGCGTGAGGGTGGACAGAAAACAAGTGGATGCGTATGCAGGCCTTGGTGACAACAAGTTCACCTGAGACCAAGCAGCTCTGAAATGCTGATCCATGCCCAGAGGAACGGGTAGGTATTTCACATGATGCCTTGAAATTAAACCCTGCAAGAGTCCCCATCCTGCCTGGTCACTTTATTTCATGAACTCAAAATGTTTCAAGTTTCAAATCCCAGTTTCACAGAAATGTGGCACAGGAGACAGATGAGGTCTGGCATGTGTGCCTCACACTTTTGCCTGCTTCATCTCTAGTGGATCTTATCTAACGGATCCACATCAGCATCTTCCTGAACTCTTCCTCCATTTACTGGGTACAGGGCTGATACATTGAAGTAAGCCTTGTAAACTGTGCTCCTAGGTGTCATGGTTTGAAAAGGCCCAAAATCTAATTCTGATTCCTAGCCCCCCCACCCACATCTCAACCCCATGTGAGATGGGTTTTCCAGACAAAAACACGAGACTCAATATGGGGGAAGGAATATATTACAAAGACTATACAGCAAATAAATACTATAATACATTGTATACAATCTTAACTCTATATCTATCTCTACCATGACAATAATATTTACAATGGGTCAAATCTCTTCTCTCTCCAAATAAAAGTCCAGGAGAGAAGAAGAAGAAAAGACCCCTTCCAGTCTGTCAGCAGCAGGACTCTCTCTCTCTCTAGGCAGTAGGCTTTCTGTGTCTTCTCTTCTAGGCAGCAGTAGTAGTTGCTGGCTCTCTGCCAGCACACACGAGGGAGGTCTTCCAAGCCTCTCTCGGCCCCCGTCTTCAAACAGGGGGTCTTTCCATGGGCTGCGTAACCCCAGACACGGCCGCTACACCATGGTCATATCACGAAGCACCGGGGTCTTTGTGACGGTCTGGTATCCTCAGGGGAAATCAAGCCCCTGTGCAGAGCTCCCATGCTCTGCCTCAAAGATGGCTGCCAGCTTCTCTGAAGCCTGGCAGCAAGGAGGGGGGGGAAAAAGCCCAAGGTCACCCCCTCCACACACATTCCTTTGGCCATCCTGGCTGAGCTCTCAGGAGGCCATGAGCTTCCTAGCTCCTCTCAGCAGTGCATACTGCACTTTAGGACTCCACTCAGTCCACCACCCCCTCCTCTTTCTCGGAGGGGTCTCTAGCGAGTTTGGGGGTTTTGGTTTATCCAGTTCTTACCCCTCGAAACTCTGTTCTTGCTGCTGGCTCAGTCCTCTTTCAGGTGCTGCCTTTCTGCTTTCCTTTCTCCTCAGACATCTCTGTGTCTTCCATGCAGCATACTGACTTATGTTCCTCCTTCTGGTCCTTATCAGTTGGCTCTTTGCCACTGCTCTTCAGACGCTGCTGTCCCTGCTGCTCCGTCACCCACTCGCAGTGGAGAAAACTCCTTCGGCATCTCAGACACAGGCACTTAGTTCAATTCTGAGTCCCTGCAGCCCCCCAACCGGGGGCT
The DNA here is from genome assembly GCF_003984885.1 of Neopelma chrysocephalum. Taxonomy (NCBI): domain Eukaryota; kingdom Metazoa; phylum Chordata; class Aves; order Passeriformes; family Pipridae; genus Neopelma; species Neopelma chrysocephalum. The sequence continues at coordinate 16,839,803 of NW_020897694.1, read as the reverse complement.
GGGGGGGCAGAGGCCCCCAAGGGGCCGGAGCCCCTTCTCCTCGTGGCCTCTACAACATGGCCACCTCTTCTTCTCACAACAAGTATCACTGCTTCTTTTCCGGTCTCCAGAGATATGTTTATATTTTGCAGGAGCACTGATTGGGTCAGACCCTAAGGGTCACCACCCCCTGGGGGTTACCACTTTTCTTAGTTTCAGGGGGAAAACCTGGCTCAAACCACTACACTAGGGCAGCATTCAGAGGTGACCTTATTCTTAAAACTGCTTTGTTCTTCCCCTCATGATTCTATTATTTAAAGTTTCTTACACTCTTCCACAAGTCCTAAAGTGTCCCATGCTGGGGAAGGAACCTCATGAGAAAGGCTGAAATGGACCAGCTCAGGGCCACATCCTGTAGCTTGTGGACAGCACATTTTTGGACTCTAGTAGTGTTCAGAAATGCATGACTAAGAAAGATTGCGAAGGTCCTTTCTCTAGTCCTCTCCTGGTCTCCAACTGCTTCCAGCTATGGGCATTCCTGAAATAGACTGGGATTCTATGTCTCTAGTGAACATCAGTTTATTTATTTTTCAAAGTATTTGTCCAGTATCCTTGGAACATTTGCAAACTCTTTTCATTTCAGGAAAACTCTTATTCTGCTGAAAATAAAATACATTGAGGTCATTAAGTAAACTAACTCGTACTTCCTTTTCCCTCTCCTCTCACCAGAGAGATGCATTTTTCACACATCAGAATGAAAAAAATCTGCTGTGTATATAAACAGCAGATAGTACTCTTCATTTTTACTTGCTCCCTCTTACGTGAGCCTTAAAGGTACGCTATAATGATGCAGCCTGTCATGGAGAGCTATATCAAAAATAGGATGGTGATACAAAACAAGCAAAAAATTACACCTATCTGTGGAGTTTTGCTGTGTAAATGAAGGGAAATTTCAGTCAGTGCTGGCATTTCTTTTCCCCCCTTCCTAGTCACCGTCAACCTGTGTTGTGCATTATGATTTTTTATCTGCATTATCTTTTATATCCAGCATGGATATCTCTTTATATCCAATCACAGCTTTGCAGAGACCCCTTATCTTTAGACTGGGATTGCATTCCTCCATCTTCTCATCATACACCTATTGAACTGTTGTGAAATTCACAGTCATCTCTGGATTGAAAATATGTTAACATGTAAACTATTAAACAGGAATACAGTTCAGTTCTGCTGAGATTTGCCTTCGTCTCCCTAGGATTTTACCGCATATTCACTAACATGCTGAGAATACATATTTTTCTTGGTATGGCAACAGAAACACTGCTGCTCCCTGAAATCTCATTCATTGTCATTGGACTTTCACAGCTATAAACATGCGGGAAAAAAACCTGCTTGTCTGCTTTTTTTTCTGGAGCAGACAAACCATGAGAAACCAGCATGATATATTCAGAAATATAGTTGCATATGGTGTCATACCAGAATGAAAGGCACAGATGCACTTTCAAGAAACTGAGGGCAGAGGGGGTGCAGCAAAGAGAGAAGGAAAAAATGAACACAATGGAAATTTGAAAATTTATAGAAATAAATGGATTTGTAAGGTTTTATTTTATGACATAGATCATCATAAGAACAGGAGAACTTCAGCATCTACTGGACAAAAGTCCCATTTAGCCTGGTATCTTGCCTCCAAAAATGACCAGTAGTGGTGGTCTAAGAAGTGTATAACCATGTTATAACAGGATCAACAGCCGATAAAACTTCTTCTGAACAGTCCCTCAGTTACCATTGATCTCCTGAATGGAGGTCTATCTAGTGGTCTATCTGATGGTTTTTTCTTCCATTCTTTCATGAATTTACTTTAAACAGATGACATTTTAAGCATATACAACATTCACTGGCTAGTTCCACAGCTAAAAAGCACCTCTTTTCTCTCTTTAAACCTACTATTTGCTGGTGAGCAAATCACAATGCACCTTGTATCTGGCAAACAGAAACCTTCTGCTTCACTTATGTCCCACGCCACAAACCTGAAGGAGTGACTCCCGACTGAGAGCTGAAAACCTTCCACATGGAACGAAGTTAACAACCAAGTGCATGTTGCAAAGCCCTTTTAGGAAAGATGCGCTTTCACTGACTTAATAGTACCACAAAGTAGAATGAAACAACTCTGTATGTACAAGCATATGAACCTGTCCAGCCCATTCTTTTTCACACAGTTCCAGCTAATCAGTTGAGGCCATCACAATCAGTGATTGCAACAGCAACTGTTGCACAGGCCAGAAAATCTTAAATTCAAGCCCTGCTGAGGTAATTCCATTTCCTCATGTGCTTACATATATAGGATATGTTCAGAGTGAGAGGGAGACTGTAATAAACTCCTGTGATGTGTTGCTCAGAAGTAACATAATTTTTCAACAGTTCAAAATATGGTCTATTGGTCCCCCTATTACCTGTCAAGATTTTTCTTTTCTCACATGCACTATTTCTAATTTATCTCCTCTCTTTTTAATTTATTCTAGAGCTACCATGACATCAAAACATTTCAAAAACCCAATCAAACCTTTAAATACAATAATTTAAATACAATGGAAAGGATAATATGTAACTATCAGACCAGTCTAACTTATGTCACAACAGGTCAAAGAAAGTTCATTCCTAATAATGCAAATCACGAATTGGTGTTGCAGGAACAGCATCTATGAAACATGTCTGAAACATCAATAACAGATTTTTTCCCTTATAATTATTATTAGCTTGGTAATAGTCATTAGTGACCTATCTCCTTCTGCTGATTTAGTAAAGTACACCTAATAACAAGCAGGGGTCAAATGTACAAACCAAATGACACTGCATTCCCTAGGTACATAGTGCAGTTTCTAATGATGTACTAAATGCCTTGCAGTGTTTTTGTCTCACACTCCAAAATTAAGCCTATTAGAGTAAAATATGCCAGTTGAAAACATTACAAATCTTGCCTGGAATATAAAACAAATCTTCATAAACATTTTAGCACAAATGACAAACTACCTCTTATGTTAAAAAAGCTGAATCTCTAAAATAGCTTTTATTTCAGTTCTCAGCTAAAACGTCGAGGCTTCAGAAATGTTGTATATTTATTATATAAAGAGCAAGAAGGAGAGAAAGCAGTATCACATTATGGCCTCTTTGTTGCAATAGGAATTAATTTTTTTTGCAAGGAATTAACTGCGACTTCAACAAAAATACCATTTTTTGAGAATCCATCTTTTTTCATGAGAAGGAGAAAGCATTTTCCTATAATTTTAGACTTTATATGAATATTTTAGTTCAGAAGAGATGACCTACCTTAGACAAAGAGAGTTGGTTCACAGTTCAGGGAAAAATAATAATAATAATAATAATAATTCATCTCTGTATCAAGGGAATCCATAAAATCAGCTAGTCTGTCACTTGACTGTGCTGGAACCCACTCAAACCATTGAGTTTAAAACTATGGTAATATTATTCCTTTGTGTCTATAACTTAGCAGCACAAAGCCAGTCTCCAAGCACTTTCTCTCTATGAAGAAATATAAATGTTTGGCCTTTGGGCTGTAAATATTGTGTCACCATTGATTTTTAACGTATAAACTGTATTTTCCTGAATGTCAAGTACTCTCAAAGTGCAGGGACTCCCCTGAGCACAAAGTGTCAGGAATTAAAGACAGTATAAAAGCGGGAGCTACAAGTAAGGAAAGAAGAAAGTAATAGCAAGAAATGAGAGACAGCAGAAATGAAAGAATAACTGATATGAACCTAGCCGAGTATTATATTATTGTTTATCTCCCAGATGAAAATGCCACTTAGGGACCATACCCATGATACTATCAATAAACCTTTTTTTGCTACATAAGACATTTTTCTTAAAGGATTTGTGTATCTCATGCATTAGAGATTTTTTTTCCCCAACTAAATAATAGGGTTGTTTTGGGGATCAGACATGCAAACAATGAAAGTGGCAGTACCTGATTGGAAATGTACCTCTTAAAATTTGCTGTTATTGCCTTATAGCACTTCAGTTTGCTTTTTTGTGTTCTATCAGCTTCTTTGACGCTACTTTGCCAAACTGATCTCCTTGAGAAAGCATTTCAGAGCAGAAACCACCCTAATTTTGCTGAGGCAGATGGACTAGAATCAAGTCAGCCTATTCTTTGCATCACCTCCAGTGATGTCTTCCTACTGCCACAAAATACAGTGGGATGACTGGAGGTGAACACAGCTGGCCCTCTAAAATATCTGGGTGAATCCAGGCTGGGACAACACCTCGATCACACAGCTAGGAAGCAAAGCTGAGAGAGATTCAGTCTACTGGATGCAATATCTTTTACAGTGTAGCCTCAGGCAGGGTGACTTCGTAATGTCTTTTACATAGACAGATGGTCAATGACCAGCCTATCCAATAGTAAATAAGAAGAATACTCTTTTTTGGTGATTATTCAGAGCAGACCCATCTCCATAGCTTATTTCTATAATCAGTGCAGACAGCCAAGGTTCCTGAGAAGGCGACACAGAATATCCAGAGTCAGGTTCCTCCTCTGACTCTTACACCTCTCCTGCAAACTTGTGTGAATATTTCCCTAAGCCAGATCTTTGAATAGCAAATTCAGTCCAGACTGAAGGAGAGACACTGTCTTTCCTCTCCCAAAAATGTCTTTAAGCAGTTGTACTGTAAAAGTTGTGGTGGCTAAAACCCTGTTTCCTTTTATCTCTCCTTATGCCATATGCCACATGCCACAATCCATAATTATTTGAAGGATATTACACAAAAGATTTAGATTTTTCTTCAAACCATTTTCTCATTTATTGTGTGTACTAGATGTTTCTTTCAGAACTTCAAAAATAGTCTGGCATCCATCTCAATTTTATCTGCCTAAGAACAGTCAAGTTGCTGTCAGACATTATCTCAGACTTTTACATAAATATTGACTATTTAATGCAAAATATTCCCTAAATATACAGGCACATATGCCCACTCCTCTTAAGAAGGTTAATGAACTTTGCGTTCTGAAACATTTTAGGAACATTAAAGGAATCTTTTTGATAAAGGCTGCCTCTTGAGACATGGTGAGAATTTCCAACTCCCAATGTTAAAGCACTCATCTTATCTCAGCAGCAGACATCCAGGGCCTGGAAAACCTGCCCTAGAGACCAAAGATGCTCCTTCTATTTAGCTTATCAAGGTAAAGCTTAAGAAGTTATTTGACAAGTATAAAAGTGCAACCACAGAAAAAGACTTCTGATAGCAGGTTCTTTATATGTAAGTGTACGAGTTTCCCAGAACTTGAGGTAGTGGTGTTCAGGAATAAAAGCAGGATCTGGTCTGTTCAACTAAAGTTCAGGAATTGCATGTATAGTATGCTAGTGGTAATATTTGAGATATCTATCAAATTAATATTCCTAAAGGAAACTTATCCTACCTAATAGATCCTACTTCAAAAAAATATCCTATCCATATAAGTTAGATACAAAATAGGGTTGTTTGCAAGTATAAACAAAGTGATTACTTTTTAGGAACCATTTGGAGATTCCTTCAGATATTCTTAGAAATATCTGTTCTTTTTTCTTTTTTTAGTACCTGTGTAAGAATTTAATATAAGAACGCTGCTTTAGTAAACACCAAAACATTCAAGGAAAAAATAGGTAGACAAGATCTCCCCCAAAACATTTGTTTTTATCAGTTGGATTACCTCCTGGATAATAGCTACAGTTAACAGTTTCATTAGACATTGGAAATATTAACTGAGGAATGAATTCTATGGCTAGAAGTGACTCAAAGAGGAATAACCTCAGCTATAAAGTGTGATGGAAGGATCCCATGGTGAAATTCCATGTTTGGAGGTGATTAAGAGATAACACGAGATGCATCTTCGTCTGGATGTAGAACATTTATGAAGAAGAGTTAAAAAATTGGTGACCTATCTGCTAAGATGTGTATCTTTCAAGTGACACAGTATCAGCCTTTGGGTGCTGCCAATTGATATCAGACTACAATTTCAAGGTATATTTGAAACACTCCATTGGACCCATTTGGGTCTCAGGACCCACCCTGAGATTCTCTTTTTATGTGTCTGACTCTGAAACAGAAACTAAATCCTCTCTGCTTTATAAACAGAGACACCATGATCTCCAAATGGCATCTAAGTCCCCTCATGATCAGAGCTCCTACAGTTGTGGGTGGGGACCCTTCCTCTGGATTTTGCATGAGGAATGGCTGCTGCCTCAATGGTCGTACATATTTGTGGCATATAACTTCTGATTGGTACAGATGGTTTTAAAATAAGTACTGTGGATTAAACCAAGAGAAAATAAAGCCTACCAATTTGTCAGAACCAATAATTGTGGCTTTCAGTTCTACTCCCACCACAAGGGAGAATTATGTTTTTTAATAAATCAAAACATTATAAGCAACACCCACATAATGATTCTTAAAAAGCCTGGAATCCAGCAAAGATTGCAAAGGTTACAGGTACTCTTACACATTTCCAGAAAATTGTTTAACTTTATATCTTAGCAGTAAATTTCCCTTTCTCTCTCTGTCTCTCTCTCTCACCCACTTTGAAAGATGATACCAACATTTTATTGTACAGTGGGAAGTATGACAATAGTTCATGTTGTGCAGGAACAGTTTTAAAAATCTAAAATACAGCTATTGATTGTCTCAAACTATTTAATTTTCAATTAGGCATTGAACTTTAGAACTGTCAGAATATACAAGATATTTCTATCCTTGAATAGCAGTTCATCTTTGTCTATGAATAATACATCTTGCTACAATAGTGCAGTCAGATACTGGTATAATTAGATACATTTCTGAGGTCTGCCTATGGTTCATGCATCAAACACTGATCCTTCAGGCTGCCTTGTATAGGTCTATAGGCTTGGGACACTAAAGAAATGAACACAGTCATGCTAACAGCGCCCTCACTCCAGTTACAGATGTAAGATGACAGTGACTGCTCCAAGGCATACTAATTACAAAGTATTTAGCAGTCAGTTTCTAGCACACACCTGCCAGAAGCAGGGAGGGGGGAAATGTGATATCCTTGTTTCTTATGTTACACAGATCCCAGCTGGAAGTTAAGTTCTTAAGAGCCCAATGACTGTACAAACCATATGCTATCACAGTTCAATCACACCCATAGCTTTCCCCATTTTGATGTATATTTGGCATTACTAGATAATGTGACATCTTTAGACTAATCAGATGGATATCTTAACTGATGGGAATATTAAGAAAATACAGTGCTACAGATAACATCCATTGCATTATGTTAGCTTGTATTTCTACATAATGGCTCCAGCTCCTAACCTGTTCTAACTATAAGATTTGCCAGGATGAGGCCCAATTAATCTAGATATAGATTTTGTTAATTCAAATTTTGCCTACTGTGGATCTCAACATTTTGAGTCCAAATAGCTCCTAGAAAAGAAAATCAGCTCCATCTGAGTGAAAATTTTGCTATGTAGATCTACTTTTATCTGAAAGAAACAATACATAAATCAGTTAGAAGAGTTAAAAAAAAAAAAAAGAAAGATAAATTAGATATGTCCAATTTTGGTTGGTTTTAATAACTAAAGACAGAATAATATCTCCTTTAAAATCATACCTGTTCTACAGTTTTATAAAGAAAGTAGAGAAAAGGACCAAAAGGGAAAAAGGAAGAACACACCCATTTACTGATGCTCTACAATTTAAAAAGGGAAAAAGGTAAATAATTAAAAAAAAAAGGTTTAGCAGCACTGCATTTCAAATGTGTGTTTTTTAAATTCTCTGTCCACAAGTTGTTTCAAGAAGCAAGGCACTTTCAAACTGGGGAAAAATTGAATTTTTTTTCTTCTGACACTGGTGAAGAAGAGATCAGCTTTATCAGAATCAGAGAAATGCTTTGCTTTCACATTATAATATTCACTTACGTCAGCTGAACCCAATATTTTCTACAACAGTATTTTCACCTGACTGCTCAGACCCCTGGCCACATGGCTAACACAGTTCCCCAACATCACTACTTGGGCACAGTCAGGATTTGAACCCACAAACTCTGATTACACATCAGAGGCTTAGTCCTCTGGCTCACAGTGACTGCGTTTATACAAATCCATATTATTACAGAGCTGGGGGCAAGAAACACTTAGAAGCTGCCTAGTATGTGAAGAGAAAGAACCAGAGTAGCAGCGAATCACATCAGTGTGGACTTAGAAAGTACTGAATTAAGGTTTTGGGATTTCATCTCTTATGTAATTTTATCTTCTTGGCTAAAGTTTATTTTTCAGTAATTTAGATTTATGTATCTAATATGTGTGGGTGGAGAATTCAGGCTCTCCCACTCTTCTGTCCTTCAGATAACTATGGCAAAAGAAAGTCTAAACCAGACAGGTGGAAAACAGAAAAGTTGAGAAAAGAAGAGCCACATATCAGAAAGTTATTGCATTTTCCAAGGAAGAACTCGCAAAGAAAACATATTCTCACTTCAGAAATTGTCATGCTACTAGATAATCTGTGTGCATATCCAAATCCCGTCATTAGACTAACACTTCCTTTTGGAGAGCTCAGCTCTAGATGTCAGCATTGCTGGCAAATGTGTTTATTCATATTAACAAAAGTATCACTTTAATCCTTTCCTCACCACAGTACTGCTTGTTGTGTACAAGGTGAATATAGACCCAAGTATAGCTAGGGTGGACAGCTGCTCCCCTCTTCCGCTTTCATGATCACATGGGCTTTATTTGCTAGTGAGAGAAAGGCAAATTCTTCAGTCTTTATTTCTGCATGATTGACACTTTGCATTTAACTGTGTCTGCTTAGGAACTTGCTAAACCAGGGGTTTGCCGGAATAGAGTATCAAGGGGTAATCCCAGTGTGTGACAGTTGGCAAACTGGAGTTCAGCACTCTACCCTAAAAGCAGGACTTGAGCTGCCTAGACAACCAAGCAATTTCTCTTCCAAATGGCCTACTAAAGATCTGGATTCTTAAATTACTTTCTCCTTTTCCAAGTGGTGCCCTTGCTTCCAAACTACTTTATAAATAAGAGCTAGAAGAAGTTGTATCAGATTACCATTAGATAGTCTCTCTTCTCATAAGAATTTAAGTCTGTTATTCTCAGTGTATTTAATTTAGGCCAAATTCTAATTAAATACTTCATTGCGCATTGCATTTCACTGCTTTGCATGAAGAATCTCATCTGCTTGCACACCGTGTGGAATAGATATACAAATGTGCAATTACTCATTAATAAGATTTTATATAAATCTACACAGTTATAATTAAAAAAAGAAAAGTAGTGAGATTTTGTGATCGTGCTACACAAAAACCACAACACAACAGAGCAATGTAAGGAGTGATGAGGGCGCCTCTTGTTGCTTAAGGATCCATAAGATAGGAAAGGTGTATATTACAAGTATATAATGCCATCTGTGTAGCCATCTGAGTCACTGCCCACAAGAAGCAATGGTTTCTGCATTCAGCTCTTCTGTGGCATCACAAGGAGAAGGCATCCAAATGGCCTGAGGCACCTGAGCCACTAAGAGCTATTCCATCATCTTTCTCCTTAGCCACTTTCCTGAATGTCTTCAGTCATGACAGCCAGTTGTCCTAACCCTATCAATCATATTAGTAAATAGTAAAGCACAGAGTAAATTCTGTACAATCGCTCGAGTTTAAGCTAAGAATGCCCACAAAAGGAACTGTGGATTGAAAGTGGTTTGATTTTTTTTTTTTCTGCGGTTACTAAAGCAAAACACACCTTTAATACTTTAAATAGTATTAGTTATTTTTTTCCCCTAAAACTGACATTTATTATGAATGTTTCTTGAGTATACAGTGGTGTGTTTTATCTTTACAAAATAAAATATCAGACTTTGGTTCACATTTATTATTAATGCAAGATACACCAATGTCTCTTAAAACAGTTGTATCAGGTGGTATTTGCGGGTGCAATTGTTTTGTTTAGCACATGCTCTTTCAAGAAAGGAAGACATAATGTTTCCCTCACAGTCCACAGGTTGGTATCTCAACAGGGAGCTGCACACATATTTCCTAATATGTCCTCATCTATACACAGTTCCCTGCCTCCACTGCCACAAAACTGCATTAACTCATGTATTCCTATCTCCAGCTTCGTGCTTTTCTACATGCAAACAGCGTGTAGAATATGCACCCCTGTTATGAGAATGTCTGAGAGGAGTAATCTTTACTTGCAATCAGAGGTCAGAAAACACTAGTGTGTGCTTTTGAAGACTGGATATATGTACTGCTGGTGCTAGTATAGCATATCTGGAAAGAAAGGGAGCCTGGTAGAGCTGAGATATTGTGCTACCTATGGAACAACAAAGTGTTGACCTCTTTAGGAAATCTATCTAGATAAATGTAAGTCCTAAAACAGGAGAAAACCTCCACTGAAAATAACCTGCCCTTTAAGTGATACATACTTTTGAAATGAGGCCCAGCTACAGTGATATATGGGAGGAAAGGCAAGTGAATTTGAATTGCCACTGTCTCTCTGGATGCATTATGAAGGGGTTTGGACAACTTTTATGTTCTTTTTTGGTTAACTGCATTTGGTTTGAGAGTTTTAATTCTTCAGGATACTGTTCTAGTTGCACTTGGCACAGGCATTTGAGCTGGGACCTCTGTAAGTACAGCAGCAATGGGCTTGATGGGAACATCAACTGAAAGGGCCAGAAGCCTCACCTTTACACCAATATCTAAGACTATGTACTCCATGAATTAAGGGTCAAATATAGTCATTTCCAGAGAATCATTCACCTCTGAAGATGCGCGTCTCTCTGCATTCACAGGTGATTACTCCTCATCCAGCTGGTTTACTGGAAAACTCAGGTAATTGGGTGGAATCTGAATCAAAAAACAGCTCTGTTGGTGTTCAGAAGATACATTAGAAGAGCTCTGTATGAAATATGAAAGAGAACATCTGAAGAAATCAATAGTTACTGGGTGATGTACCGAGAAAAAAAGAAGATGTGTTTTCTTTTTATTGCCTGGTTATTCATAGGAGTTATAGCTGTATATTGAATCTAATTCTTCAAAGATTTTTTTAGTGTGTTTTGGCAGATACATCTTGCTTTTTTTTGTAAAAGACAAACATTCTTTAAGTCCAATAAGGGGAAAAATTTTATTCTTGTATTTTGAGTATTGTTGTGCCTTAACATCTATTGATATCATTAGATTTTTTCTGTGTTTCAAAATACTAAAAATGGGACCTAACATTTAATCCCTTTGTTAGAAAATCTTAAAAAATTTCATATACCAGGAGTTGCTGCTTATGTCTTATTTGATTTATCAGCAAACAAAAAACCAGACAAACCAAAAGTTACCAGCCTGGTATTATATGTTTGATGGGTGCAGAGAGTGATGTGAAAGCCACTGTAAATAGCCATTCATGAAAACCTCCGCTAACATGAGAGGTAATGCAGTCTGTCATGTCTTGAAAGAGTAGTTAAGTATCATTCCTGGTGATTTAGACATTGAACTGGTGACAGGGATTCATAAGAAGAGGATATAAAACTCTTTTAAATCAGTGGGTACTTTGCCTGTATCTGAATAACAGAATTGAAAGAGCAGGAAAAAAGTATGTAATAAGAGAGGGAATTGTTCAAGGAAAGTCATAAGAGAGGGAATTGTTCAAGGAAAGTCAATGTTAGAAAATGCTGTCCTGCTGTGATTAGCTGCTAATTTTAAAAGAGACTTTTAAACTGAAATATCACTGTGTGGAAGAGTTTTCTTAAAACCTTGTTCAAACTGCAGTGGGTAGGCAGCTAATTTTCCATGTAATATTATCAGAGGTGTGGAGGATCCTGAGACGATACAGCAACACAAAAGACATCACGTGACCGCAGTATTACTTTCAGTGAGTTCAGTGGTACTATCTACAGACAGCACATTAAGTAATGAGTTCTAGCAGTCCAGTTGCGCTGCTTGTACCATTTCCCTACCTAAATATTTTATATATAAAAGTATCACTGGGACCCAAACAGTAAAATTATAACAAGACAGGATGCATCTCTTTTTAGTGCCTAATACCCTTCATTGGCTGGAGCTTGCAGCATAGAAAAAGAGAAGACTAAGCTGAGTTTGTTCCAAAATATATTTGTATAATGAATTATCTGATTTTTGCCATCAAACCAAATACATAGCGGCACATGCTATGTGACCTTTTGGGTGGGTGTAACAGCCTCTAAAGCTTTCTTAGCACTACTCCATGTGAAAAATACAAGAAGCCCATTTTCTAGTTAAAATATGTAGCAATAAAGTAATACACTCTTAGGTGAGATAGGAAAATGTATTTTGTTAATAATTGTACTGTCAATACACGGTGCTTATAAATAACAATGGGCATCCAAAAAGGCTGCCTCCTATCTCAGGATGTTTTAAGTGAGGAAACTCAAAGTACTAATGAAAGAAATGCAAGTAAAGAAAATTAACTCTGTTAATCTAATGATAAAATATTCAAAAAAAGAAGATGAAACAAACAGGATGGATATTTTACTTTTATATATGCTCCAAATTTGTCTTTAATACTAAAGAATCTGTGGAGCACACTGTACAACTGTATAGACAACTGTATCACGTACCACTGTGATCTACAGCAGATATAAGAGCACAGCAATATTTATTTACCTTTGTTTTCCTTTTTCAAAACATCCTAAAGATTGCTAAGGAATCAATCTAGATCCTTGGGTCAGTTTGAGCTAAATATAATTTAAGACTTCTGAAAATGTTAATACAGGTTCTAAAATTTATTTTGTTAATTGCTGGAATAATCAATAACTAATTTCCATTTTAAACTAGGTCCTTCATGTGTCTTAAATAACCCAACAGAAGATCATTTACATCTCAATAACAACCCTTAACAGTGTCATGTCATCAAAATCCAAACTAAATCTCAATAATGTAGGTTAGTGACCAGTAAAGGACTTATTACCTGGGTCAAGTCCTTGGGGGCTATGGTGGGCCAATTGGTGAATGCCTTACTTGTGCGTGTCTTTTACTTCAAAACATGAGCATGGCATCCCATAGGAGTGATCCCATTATTTGGTGCTATTCTAAATGGTTATACATTACTTGTACTTCAGGAGCCTGCAGCAGATTCATAATATGAAGGTCAACTATGCATAACAAAACAAAACAACAACCAAAAGAAGAAGCCAAAACAGCCAAAAAAATATGATAGAGCACTTTAAAATAAACAAATAAATAAGGCTTTAATAGCTTACTTGGATCTTCACCTTGCTTTCATTAAAATATTTCTGTGCAAGATGGTAATTAGCAGAAATGGGAAGTAAATGTATATTAGTCTTATGTACTATCTAGGAAGAGAGAAAGGCATAACTATTTTAAGATGCATTTTTAACAATGCTTTTGTGATACCAACACACTTGCTGATGATATTGAAATTTTTATGTTAATTAAACAACCCCTAACCACTCAGTACATCTCAGATATATACACTTTGTAATTACCTCCATTACTGAAATAGCTAGTTTGATTTATCCTTGCCACAGTAACATTCTAGCTTCTGTTATTTTTGTCTTTAGAAAAACATAAGTCCCAGTGAGGGAATATAAAACTATTACTGTAAATTAAATATTAAAGCTAACTTATTTTTGCATAAGAACACTGTCAAATAATGGTGATAACTGTTCCTAAGAAATGAACTTTTTTTTTTGCATTTTTTGGGACACAAATTAAAATCTAATTTTCAGTTCTTTTGTAAATTCATATAGTTAGTGGGCTTAGTTTTACTGATGGCAGTAGCTTAACAGGGAGCTATTACAGTCTTAGCTCAGTGATTAAGAAATACAACATTTGTTGAAGAGCTAGGCCTTTTAGTCTAGAATGGATTATCACTTGATCCTTCCTTAAGCATTTTTATACAGGAGTGCATTATCCTTGGAGCCACCCTGGGCTCCATGCCTCATTAACCTGGGTGTGAGATAAATCAAAGGCAGCCTCAGAGACAAAGATAAGCAAACTGCAGGCCAGCAAGACGATGATGTATGGATCCAGGAGGCTAATAGGAAAGTATTGACAGGAAAATGGTGTGCTTATCCTGCAATCACTGCATATTGCAATGAGAGCTCCCAAAAGCAGATGGGATACACTTCAGGGAATGCAGAAGTAGGAGATTGTTAGGCAGAAATGGATCTTCACATCTTAAATTCTAACAAGAACTTTCTTTGCAGCTGCACTTCAAGCACAGCAGAGAGGTTAGTACCCAGGCATTTGCAAACTCTAAAAAGTGAATCCATGGTAGGGGTAAACATTATTATTATTTCAAGATTGTAATATAACCAGTAAAGCTGAATTTCACATATGTCAAACATTAAAACAAACACACTTTGCGGAGACAATACACAGAACAAAATTCCATATGCTTAGAAAAACAATTTCTGCAGGAAGGCAGTGAGATCAGCAAAAATACTTACAAAACAGGGTAGATTTTGTGTTTTCCCTATATGCTTGTTTTTCCTTCAGTTCAAAAGGTAACATTTGCCTTAAGCCTTAGCCGTAAACTACCTCGTAGGTCCAGTAAGCAGTCGGGTTCCACTATTTGGAAAAGATGAAAAGTGTTCCAAGTTTTGTAAGGCCTGCTGCTGGTTTTCTGGGGTTTCTTTTCCAATACTCAGTTCACTGGATTGATTTTAGAAGGATTTGTTTGGGGTTTTTTTGCTTGTTTTTTTAAAGCACAAATTAAAAAATAGCTGAATTAAGGGAAAGACTCAAAAAATTTTGGATCAATATCAGTATGATTATACAGCTCTTTGCTCACCCACTGCATGATGTGTTTATACAGCTGTGGGCTGGACATTTTGTCCAGAAGAATCCTGTGATAGACAATATTGAAAACTTTACTGAAATCCAAAAAGATTACGTCATCTGACTTCCCTTGATCAGCTAGGTGGGTTACCTTGTCATAAAAGGAAACCAGGTTGGATAAACAGGACTTTCCTCTCGGGAATCCGTGCTGGCTGTGACCAATGACTGTGTTGTCTTTCAGGTGTTTTTCAACACCTCCCAGCATAATCTCCTCCGTAACTTTACCAGGCACTGAAGTGAGACTGACAGGCCTGTAGTTTCCAGGGTCCTCCTTCTTGCTCTTCTTGAAAATTGGGACAATGCTTCCAGTGAGCTGGTACCTCTCTGGGTTTCCAAGACTGCTAAAAAATCATTGAGAGAGGTTTTGCAATGACATCAACCAGCTCTTTGAGGATTCTTGGATGTATATCATCAGGCTTATAGAGTTGTAGGGATCCAGCTGGAGCACCACATCCCACACAATTTCAGGGTCGACCAGGAGGTGATCATTCTTTCAGTCATGGTCCTCCAGCTCAGGGCACTGAGACCCCTTTGGTCTGTCATCCATGTTGAGGACAGAGGCAAAGAAAGCGTTAAACACTTCTGCCTTGTCTCTGTCCCTGTTTGTGTGGTGACCATCCTCATTCTGTAATGGGCCAATGATATTTCTGTACTGCCCATTGCCATTAATATATTTGAAAAAAACACTTTTTAAAGGTCTCTGACATTTCTGGCAGCTTCAACTCCAGCTGAGATTTGGCCACATGAATATTCTCCCTATTGCAGCAAGCAGCATCCCTGTATTCTTACCTTGTCACTTGACCTTGTTTCCACTGGGCATGTGCTTTCCTTTTATGCCTTACTTCCAAGAGAAGATCCCTGTTCAGCCAAACTGGCTGACTTGCCTGCTTGACTTCTGACATTTGGGAATTGCCTGCTCCTGTGCCCTTAGGAGGTGATGTTTAAAAAGTGACGGGCACTGATGGACCCCAGCACATTTTTCCAGAGGACCTTACTTACTAATTCCCTGAGCAGCCTGAAATCTGCTCTCCTCATGTCCACAGCTGAGGTTTTTCTGGCACTTTTTCTCCTGTCAACAGGGATTTTAAACTCGATTACTTCATGGTTGCTGTGGCCAAGATGGCCACCAATCTCCACTTTGCTCGCAAGATCCACTCTGTTGACAAGCAGCAGATCAAGAAGGGCATCCAGGTTTTTTAGGAATTTTATGGCCGAGGTTGAACCAGCTATGTGATACTCCCATTTAATTTCTGATGAGTTGAAGTCCCCCATAAGGACTAGGGCAGTTGACTTGAAAGTGTCCTGTAGTTCCTCAAAGATTAATTCGTTGGCATCATCATCCTGTCTGGGAGGTCTATAGCAGACTCCCACGATGACATCCACATTATCTGTTTGCCATTTGATTCTTACCCAGAGGCTCTCAACTGTGACATTTCCAGCTGTGAGCTCCATACATTCTAGCCCTTCTATTACATACAGTGCCACCCCTTCACCTTTTCTGCCCTGCCTATCCCTCCTGAAGAGCCTGTAACCATCCAACAAGGCACTCCAATCAAAAGACTCATGCCACCAGGTTTCACTTATGCCAAAGATGTCAAATCTCTGGGACTGGGCCAAAGCTTTGTGCTCCTCTTGTTTGTTCCTGATGCTGCATGCATTGATGAGAAACATTTCAGGTGTGGTACATTGTAGACAATACCTCCTGAAACAGATTGAGGGATCCCTTGAGTGCTGGTTTTCTCAAGTTTTGGCACACCATCCCATCACTCATCACTGGCGATGGGATGGACAAAGCCTGGGTTTGTCCCCTTCCCCCTTCCAAGCTAGTTTAAAGCTCTGTCAACAAGCTCCCCTGGCTCCTGCACTAGAATTCTTTTTCCCCTTTGAGATAGATGCATCCCATCAGGTGTCAGTAGACCAGGTGTTGAGTAGATCATCCCATGGTCAAAAAACCCAAAATTTTTCCAATTACACCTCGGAGCCACTCATCAACCTGATGGATCTGCCTATTCCTATCAATATTATTTCTTGTTACTGGAAAGACTGAGGAAATTACTGCCTGTGCCTCTGATCGCTCTACCAATCACCCCAGGGCCCTGAACTCTCTTTTGATTGTTCTCAGACTTCTCATTGTTATTTTGTCATTGCCATTTTGAACAACCAGTAGCAGATAGTAATCAAAGAGCCTTACTAGACTGGAGAGTTTTCCAGTGATGTCCCTTACCCAAGCCCTTCGGAGACAGCAGACTTCCCTGTGACTTGGGTCCAGTCTGTTCCCCTTAGAAGGGAGTCTTCTACTATAGCTACCTTGCTTTTCCTCTTAACAGAGGAGGTTGTGATGTAGAGTACAGCTGGTGTCATTTTAGCGGACCCCACTACCCCAGAAGGACCTTTGCCCATCTCATCAGTTGTCTGGCCTTCTAGTGCCAGAGCCTCATACCTGCTGTAGAAGGTACCAGTCCTACCTGTCAAACTTTGAGAAGGAGGAGGATCCTTCCTCCTAGTACATGCAGTGACCAGTATCCAGACTTCGTCTTTAGCAGACCCTTGACTAACAGTCCTTTGAGTAATTACCCTGTAGGGTTCTCAGTCCACCATAGTGTATGAGTTCAGGCTTGCATTTGACACTTGTAGGTGGAAACACAAGTTAATGGGAGCTTATATACTTGCCCTTTGGGATGTTGCAACAGTTTCCCTTCCTCTGCATTAATCCTTTGTGTTTCTGCCTTTCTACAGACTATATCCAGCGTCTCTTCTAAAACTCCACCTGGCTCTGTGGACTACTAACTACCTCCTCCTCATACATGTTCTGAGGTAAAATGCTCCTTCTTTTCTTACAATCTTGACATCACTAGGGAAAAGGATGAGAACAATTGTGAACAAGCTTCCCCATATTTCCTTGGCCTATAAAATGGAAAATCTTTCTTAACATGCCCAGGGAGCTCTGTGGAGGCAAAGCTTGTCTGTGTGCCTGCTACAGGTCCTTGCAGTGAGGAGGAGGACCTAAAGCCCTTAGTGCTGGCTTCAAACATCAGTCTCCTTTCCCAGCAATTCTGTCAGGCCCAATGAATCTCAACTAAGCAAGTGAAAAGAAAGCAAGCCGTGGATTTATAATCTGGATGAGATTGGGGAGGTTTGAATAGGATGATGAAAAAGCAATATCTATTGTTTGTGGTATCTCTCTTTTCTGAGATGCTTGACCTTTTACATAAAATGTTGAACAAATATCACTTCTAGCAAAATACTATTTTTATATCATCAAACCTAGTCCCAAAAATGCTGAACAATCTTTGCTGATTATTTTTTTCTAAACCAATTTTGTTTCAGGCAAAAATGTAGCATAGAAAATAATAATCGAAATAGTCAAAGAGCAGCAGAGTTAAAACCAACTGAACAGAGACTCTCATAAGGGAAAACAGCACAGAACATAACCTATATGTTCATGAGAGCTCCACCCTGAACTATTGTAAATAATCTGCTTTGAAAGAACTACAGAGCTTTGAAAATTACTTTCTCTTCACTTGGCTATTCTGAAACAATGCTTTAAGGAAATACCTATGTACAGAGTACTTCTGAGCCACCATAGAAAAAAAAAAAGACATAAATAAACTATTTTGTGGTTCCAAAAGCAACATTCTAGTAGTACGGAACTTTTACTTTTTCCTGGTTGCTTTTCCATCTGCTCTGTCATTACCTCTTCTCTCCCACAGAATACATACCCGCTAAATTTGTGATGTGTACCAAACCTGACTATTCGGGAGTTTCTTCCTTATATTCCAAAAATCCCTTTGCCATTTTAATCAAAAGGAATACCAGGTGTGTTTTCTGCGATATAATATATCCATTTTCTTCTGTGTGACAAATTATAACACTTTCTATTAAGTTTGGGCATTGCCAAATGGGATGAATAAAATCCTACAGAAATATAGCATTGCACATATAGTTATGCTTATAGACACAATAATAGTTATGACTAGATATTGAAGGATCTTGGTACATCACTGTCCTGTTGCTTTTCTCTAAGGCACTGACTTCTGATCAGTTTTGGAAACTCGAGCAACATCTACTGAGTTGATTAATCAGAAATTATGTTCTTTAGAAAATCTGGCCTTGATGAGGATTCTAATTATACACTTTTGAAAGGAAATTTCTTGAGGTTTGCATTACAAATCATTATTATTACAACAATTAACGTGATAACAAAATGGAATTTCCTGAATTACAGATAATATTACTATTATATTAGACAGTGAAATACTAGAAATGTCCACCTCTGGAAGGACATGTGGACCATTTGTCTAAGTTAGATGCATTTTGAAACTGAGCTTACCTTCAAATTTACCCGATATGTTAAACAAAAATTCACTTTATCATGTATGCTATAGAAAACCTCCAGTCAAGGCTTTACACCAGTGATAGCAATGCAAATCACACCCCTTTCAAAGAAACATGCTTGATAAATTAAAACACAAGTCTTATTTACTTACTTACTTACTTCTCAGTCAGCATGAGTCTATTCCCTGACGAGTTTACTAAAATACCACTTACTTTTTTTGCTATCATTGTTGACAGGAAAAAAAATGACAAGTGCGTTTTGCAGCTCAGCAGGTTGCTAGACAATTTTGCAAGGCTTAATTTTATATACATATATATGTGTATATGTATATATATGATACATTATGTACATTATATGTTTTCATAGATAATTATATAATTTATATAATAATATAATATATAATAAATTTGTATTAAATGTCGGGAGGGGGAGATCCTTCAGGTTTGGCTTCAGTCCATACCTGGAAGGTGTATGCCCTTCCAGTTATATAGTATATATTATATACTATATCAATATGTCTGCATGTATATGTATTTTTGTAGCAGTAATTTCCAGTGCGAATGAGGTATCCTAAACATTTTCCCCCTCTGAATAATAGAACAAAATAAAATAACCTAAGCATGGCCTGAATGATGTGCATTTTCCAGCCACTTCCCTGGTTTTGATTTGTTTGTTCCGCCTTATCTGGTCTCCTACAACAGTTCCAGGGAACAGCTTGATTAATGCCCATGCAAAGTGGTGGAAGGGGTAGTTGCAGGCAGGTAGTTACTCAGAAGAGCAGCAGGTACTCGCCTGGAGTCCCGGTGGTCGTGGCGCCTTTAACATCTCTCCTGGGGTCTGCCTGTTATCTGCCTGCCCCCGTGGCTGGCAGCTGTGCTTCCCGATGGCCTGATGGACTGGCTCATGTACCTGGGGACGCAGGCGGGGTGCATCCATTACTCATTTGTGACAATAACCAATCGAGGAAGATGTAGAACTCAATTCCGGTAGAAAGACCCATAATGTTGGAGTCAGGAGGTTATCGCTGTGGGACCTGCACCTTGCTCCTTACCCCTCTTATCGAGAGCTTTACGGCCCCTGCTGGAGCAGCATCTTGTAAAGCTGAGGGCTGCAGATCTGGGGCCCAGATTAGCATGCATCTTCCTAAATGCTGCAACATTTAATTAAAAAGTAGATGTTAGTCAAATTGTTACCAGCTGAGAAGATGCTTTCAGTAAAGGGGAGGCAAAAGCTAAAGGGTTTTACCACAAAAGGAGCTGACAAACAATTTCCTTAAATCATATATAAATCATATATATCTATGTAGAAAATCATATGTTTCTCACTATTCTTTTTTCACAGTGAAACTTTATACAGGAGACCAGACCAGCACAGTCCCAAATCCAAGTCATAATGCTTTTTAATTCAGATGAAAAACTGTGATTAAGTACAGCATAAAAACCATAGCCCTTGATAAATTCCAAGGGACATATCTTTTGATAAAGCACAGATTTTTTTTTATGTCTGTCTATTCATATTGAAATGATCTGAGAAAGAGTCTGTCTTTTAGAGAAATCAGTAAGCAAAACTTAGGAAAGATCATTAGGATATGTGCAATGTAAGAAACGGAAAATTCGCTTGATGATTTAGAGCCTTTTCTCTAAATATCTTGATCCTAGGAGGATCCAGGTAGACTTTTTAGGCACTTTAATTGTTTAAAACAACTTAAACTTCTGAAAGAGCAGGTAGAAATAGTACTCATTTATCATTAATGCCTTAAATTATATTTAGGAAGTTCATTTAATCAGTCATACAGACCACAGCCTCTGGCAGTATTTTAGCAAACTGTGCCTGAACTGGAAATGGAAAAAAATAGTTTAAAAAATGATTTTATCAAGGACAGAAAGTGCTGGGTTAACAGTGTAAAACTCTTAATTACCAAGTTACTGGTAGATGGTATCACCATCTGCACTACCAGAATACAGTATAAGAATTTATTCCTACAGAAGAATATAATCCTATTCACCTAGCTATAAATCATTAGATCTAATAAAAACAGCATTCAAAAATAATCTGTAATCTTTTGTACACCTTCTAAGAAAACTTATAGCATATTTTTAAACAGGAATGAATGAGGAGGTTCAATCACAGAATATTTAGGCATAAAACTGACAATCCGTTTTATGTATCTATCTCCATTTATATCTACTTTCTTTAGGAGAGTACTCCATTATATATGAATAGCATTTTAGCATTGCTCATTTCAATATGCTTTCCTCTGTACTTTTCCCAGGTTTATTAACATATTTTAACCTTTTTTCAACATTACCAATGTGGACTTTAGCAAATATTAATTATTCAGCAGCAGCAACAGCCCTGTAAAGGTAGGATAAGAATAGAGACAGCAGTAAAGAACATTCTACTTTGTGACCCTAGAATAAAATTAGCCAAAGAAAAAATTATACTGCACAGAAGAATAAAACCAGAAGCAAGACTTAGAGAAATATTCAGGGCAGGGGGAATAAACCCTTCAGAAGATGTGAGACAGAGAGAAGGAGACAAATAAATTTGAAACTGGAAATAAGCAGAGTCAAACAAGAGCTCTGGGTATTGAAAATCAGTATTTGTATGAACAGAGAGAAGCTTGCAAAAGAAAGAAAGAGGGATGTGATTGCATTGAGTGAACACTGCTACAGCTGGGCTATTTTGCACAGGGTTGAAGAACCAAAGCACCATGATACTCAAAGAACTGCCAGGTCACCAGCAACCAGGGTGTTCGCTTCCTCTCTGAAAGGGCCAATGACTGTAAAATACTAATGGTTTGAAGAACCAGGAGAGAGTTTCCTGAGTTTATACTTAAAGAAGGAACACAGAGGAATGCAATCAATCATTCCTTTTCTCAACTGAGAAATCAAACCCCATTAGAGCATCACGAATGAACATAGTTAAAACAGCTACAGCTTTGCTGAGGATCTGGGGACTTACAGCTCTTTCATCTGCAACTTGAGAATACCAAAGAAGTGTCCAACCTCAGTCTTGTGAAAGAAGATTAAGGAACCCTTCTGCCCTTCTCTTTTATGCAATGCTTAGACCTTCAAAATTTCAGGAAATTCCAAGTTGCTGGGAAAACAACAGAGTCCATATACAATAGGACCTATCTGGGAAACAACAGAGCCTATATGCCAGAAAATTGTAGATGTTTGGATCACTGGCTCAAGCACTAGTGCTGTACAAATGTTGCTGTTCTTCATGGCATAGTTATTGCATGGTTCCCCCAATGCAATGCCTGAACACAATTCAGGGAACAGCACCAGCTGAAGACTGCTCTCTATCTGTTGTGGATCCGTCCACTACGTATAAGGGTAACTAACTGTGCTGTGCCATTTACTTAAAGGATCAGAGAAGAGTCCCTGACCCAGTGAGCCTGCTAGTATGAACCTAGACTTTAGGTGCCTTGTTCCTAAAGCTGATATAGTCTAAAATACAGCATGTGCAGACGCTACAGAAGCAAAGATCATAAAATTCATAGAATCCTTTATACTGGAAAAGACGTTAAATATCATCCAGTCTGACCATAAACCTGACACTGCCAAGTCCATCACCACTAATCCATGTCCCTAAGTGCCACATCTATAAGTCTTTTAAACATGTCTAGGGATGGTGACTCATCCACTTCCCTAGGCAGACTATTCCAATGTTTGACAACCCTTTCCATGAAGAGTTTTTTCCTAATATCCAATCTAAACCTTCCCTAGCACATGCTGGGTCCATTTCCTTTCACCGTGTTGCTTGTTATCTGGGAGAAGAGACCAATACCCATTTTGCTATAACATCCCTTCAGGTAGTTGCAGAGAGCAATGAGGTCTCCCCTGAGCCTCCTTTTTTCCAGGCTAAACAACCCTAGTTCCCTCAGCCACTCCTCATAAGACTTGTGTTCCAGCTCCACTGTCCTTCTCTGGACCTGCTCCAGCACCTCAATGCCTTTCTTGTAGTCAGGGACCCAAAATTGAATGATATGCCACTCTGAATTTGTCTAAGTCAGATACATTTAGAAACTGAGCTGACCTTCAAATTTACCCAATATGTTATATATATCATATATATATAGTTAGATACATTTAGAAACCCAGCTGACCTTCAAATTTACCCGATATATATATAAATATATAAATATATATATATATGTATATAGTTGTTGTGAGCATGTCATGTACAATAAAACTACTTCTGATGAACTTTTCAAGCAGGATTCATCTGCCCCCAGGATTCATTTGCCCCCAGTTTAGATGCCTAGAATTTGAATATTTAAGTCTGAGTCAGTGATGTACGGTACTTTAAAATCATCACGGAAAAGTTAATCGACTTCCAAAAGCACATCCAGACAGCTCAGGTCTACCACTTAGAATGATGTTAATTGTTCTCTGAAGGTGTTTTTTCTCCTTATTAGTAATCCATAAAGCCCAGAATGATGAGATCAGGCTTAGATCTACCAATTTTAGGTGGCTAAAGCTAGGCAAAATGAGTTCTACTTCTGTGACTCTGACTGTTTGGACACTGAAGTATCAAGTTTGTGAATTAGAAATAGAGTCCTGGTCTTCTCCTTGTCTCACACTGACATCCCACTTCACTCTCCCCAACACCGAGATTTGGTTCAACAGACACAAACTGAGTTCCTTTTTCCCAACTCACTCTGATTTGACTGCAGCAAATCCAAGAAATGCATGTGAGAGTGTCAGAAAACAGCAAAAGGAGAGAAAACATGGTAGAAGAATAATCTTGATTCAAGGGCATCTCAGAACTATATTCACAAGTTTATTTAAAGACGTACATTTATACATTTGGTGTTATCTAGACAGGAAAACCTCAAAATATATAGCTTAATTGGCTTCAACTAGTGCACTTTTCTGAATTAGGTTTCAGCCTTCTAAACAAGGGATGAATCTGAAATAATGTCTTTAAAGTCATTTTTGGGTCATCTGTAGGTTTCATTAGGTAAGCATATGAACCTCAGATTAGAGATGAGCCAAACAAGGTTAGACCCAGCCAGCTCACCCTGCCTTTCAATTGAATACATCATAAAAATTTTAAATTGGTATACACTTCACATTGTTTACCACCCTGTTTAACATCACGTGGTCAGTACTTATGACCAGAATATTCACGAATGTAAAAAGATCCACCCAATTCAGCAACCTGGTTCTAAACAGCAGTCTTACATCAGTGAAAAGGAAAATGCCTGTGCTGAGACTGTTTATTGTTGGTTCTAACACTGAGCTTGTACCTTTTTTCATCAACTATAAATGAAATCATGATCAGAAATGCTCTTTGTAATGCTGAAATAAAATGGCTCACTAGTCATGACTAATAAAAGATGAACTTTCTAAAGTAGATCTGGATAGTGCCTTGCATGTACATTGGAAGTGGACTGCTTTGAAATAACGTGTCTGTAACAGGAGCCTAGTTGACTATAGACCAATGATAGCATGTTTAACCATATCAGCTGTAATGATACCTGAGCTTTCTATAATGTACCAGTGTGACAGGTTTTTTTTCTTTTTAGGATTTTGAAGTGACTCCCTTTTTTTCATATTATTCCCTTCATATGAAAGAACAGAAGAATTGAACTGCACCACAGCTGAGTAACATCTTCAAAACTTCAAGTGACAGAAACAAGAATGTCCTTAACTCTAATCTTATGAGGAACTCACTAAGAATAAACTACAAGGGCAATATTTTATGATACAGTGTGTCTTAGGAAACAATGTATTTCCACCAAAAAAAGTTATTAACTATCTATCTATACCACATTAGACATAGCTGTTGGAAAGCTGCTTGGCAAACAAATGACCTGGAGTTCCTCCTAGACACCAAGTTGAATATGAGCCAGCAACGTGTACCTGCTGCAAAGGTAAATTGTATCCTTAACTGCATTAGAAAAAGTGGTACCAGCAGGTCCTTCCCCTTTATTCGGCACTGGTGGGACCATGCCTGAGTGCTGTGGTCAGTTTTGGGTTCCTCTGTAGAGGACAGACATGGACACACTGGAGAGGGTTCAATGAGGAGCCACAGGGATGATGAAGGAAGTGGAGCATCTTGCCTATGAGGACAGGCTGGGAGAGCTGTGACTGTTCAGCCTGGAGAAGAAAAAACTCAGTGGGGGGGATCTTATCAATATGTATAAATACCTGAAGGGAGGGTACATAGAGGATGGAGCCAGATTCTTCTCAGTGGTGCCCAGTGACAGAGCCAGAGGCAATGGGTAGAAACTAAAACACAGAAGGTTCCCTCTGAACATTAGGAAACATTTTTTTATTGTAAGTGTAACTGAGCACTGGCACAGGTTGCCCAGAGAGGCTGTGGAGCCATCTCCATCCTTGGACATATTCAAGGACTGTTCTGGACATGGTCCCAGACACCAGACTTGAGCAGGGTGTTTGGACTATATGACCTCCAGAGGTCCCTTCCAACCTCAGCCATTATTTCATTCTGTAATTCTTTGATTTTTTATTGAAAAGAGTTATCATACTGTGTATACTCAATACACATTTCCCCTAGAAGTACTCACACAATACATATTACACAGCTTGTAATACAGTTGTACTTTCTATGACAGTAGGAAGCACTTAAACTAAGGCTATATGCAATCTTTGACCAAACTCCATTGACTTACACAAAAGTAGAGTTTGACAAGTTCTAGGTAGGTTTTGAACATCTGATGCTAAAATTTGAAGTTTAAAAAAGTCAGATATTTGTTAAAGGAGCACATGAGTTACCTAATAGACACAATACTTAGACACATCTCTGTCCTGTCTGGATCCAAATCTCTGAGGCATCACTGTCTTCCTGCAGATAGAATAGATGTATATATAACTGAATTTCAGTATCACTGTACTTGATGGAACACAGAACTTCAAAGACAGTTCAAATCTGCATGAAGCATGAAAAGCCACACCTGTCATATATTTGCAAGCAAGGAGAAGCTCTTACACTTAATTCAGTAGAAACTAGTAAAACCATACAGCAATTTTCAGATCTCCACCACCTTTAAATGGAGTTATACCAACAAAATATTCAGTAGTACAGAAAAAAAAAACCACCCTAATTTCCTCAGGTTGAAGGGTTCCACTTAAAATCAAGAAATCATAGTTTGGGTGGATGGTGGAAGTTTCTTTGGAGTTAGACTGTGTTACTACCAAAGGAAAAACAAAGGCAAAGTCAAAAGGGTATATCAATAAGAAGAGCTATTTATTATGTCTCAGACAGCTGAAGAAATGCTCTGAAGTCTTAGTGCTTTTTCTGGGTCTCTCCTCTTCTTTGACAGATTACACTGTCTAGGTGGATTGACATCATATCCAAGATAAAAATATACCTGATTGAAAGTCTGAACTTTAAATTTAAAAGTTTAAACTTACCTTAAACTAAACTAAACTTAAAATTAGCAGCTTAAAAATAAAGTTTCATTGCTTTGATTTTCCCAGGAATTTCCACAGTGAGAGGTAGGAAATTATACAAGTTGTGAGAGCTTTTGTTTTCAAAAGAATAACTTTATATAGTTTATATTATTTAAGAATTATTAAAACAGAAAATAAAATATAAAAACCTTCAGATAATACAATACAATAGAAATTAATGGTAAAATATAAAATGCAACACGTGATGAAACAAAGTGTGGAAACAAACAAAACATAAAGACTGTATTTCAGATAAAACCTAAATAGACTTTACTGATTTTTTAAAATTAAATAATGTCTCCTGTTTTTCAAAGCAAGATATCACTGGGCCCAATATACTTCCACAGAAGAGCTTGATGAATCCAGACTTTTTTCATCAAGCTTTTTCTCTCCTACAACTCTTTCATGGGAGTCATACTGTTGATATTTTGGTATCAGACTAATTTATAAGGTATTGATTGAGTTTTAGTAAGTAATTAAGCCAAAGTGTGAGACTTTTCTCAGACAGAATCCCCACTGAAGTCAGCAGGAGTCCTGTTCAAATTGAAACAAGAAAAACCTGATCCAACGTATTGAAGATTTAATGATTCAGTGGAATTTGCAAAAGGGTCCCAATAAAACCTAACAAAAAATAATTTGTTAGTTGGTTTGTTGCTGTTAAATGTCATCATAATGTTTAAGAGATGGAGAAGCTGCTCAGTTTGAAAAGAATCACTTCTAAAAAGGAATAATGGTGAGGGAACGTAACAAAATGTCAGCAAGCTAAATGACTACTATATTTGTAAAAGAAATCTGTCCCTTGCAAGTCTCCAAACCTACCTTTGTAGATCAGTATACAGCATGCAATTTAATTGCATTTAATTCTGCTCATCCTGAAGTTCAAAAAGACCTGCAAAAATGTGATTCTGTATGGAGAATATTTATATAATTAAATATGATTTCCCTGTATTTTCTTCTCAATGTGTTTGTCTGCCAATATTTCGCTCTCCTTTTCCTTTCATTATATCCCTTGTAATGGAGGCGAAGCAGCTTTGGTTTCCAGTGAAATGGAAGGATAGCAGCAGGTCTACAGGAAGAATTCAAGACGCTTGCCATAATCCATCTACCACATACAGCAAACCAGGATTTTTTCCAGGTTTATTCATAGCTAATGGAAGTCTGCAACATACAGTGAAACATTTGTCTTGAACACCTAATGGTGATTTTAATGGAGGAACAGTTGTTCACAAGTGTGTGGAACTCCCCTCTCTTTTTTCTTTTTCTTTTTTTTTTTTCTTAAACCTTTTCCTCAGTTTTGCTACAGGATCTTAACTTTTAAAAAAATTTCAGGTTATCCACTTTAAAAGTTTGATTTGTGGATTTGGGAACTCACATATTTTATGTTTTATAAAAATATTTTTTAACCGTAAAAAATAAAAAAGATAAATAATAACATTAAACATAATTAATTTTAGTGATACATGAGTTAACATTAAAATGTAAATTTGTAAAATACTTTCAAAACAAAACTTACACTTCTGTGAGAAAATCTCTAGACTTTTGAAGTCTCTGATAGTTTTGATACTGCTTGGGGAAAAACTGAAAATATGGCTAAATATTGCTCTGAAGTTCAACTCACATGACTATGAAATCCAGTGTACATCAGCTAAATATTTATCTGAAGAAAAAACTGTAGAGTAGAGATTTGGTCGTTCCTTCTGTAACAGTCCTAGAATATGTAAATTATTGAACTAATCTTTTAGAATACAATCAAAGAAAAAAATTTTGTCTAATGAAGAGCAAAACATTTGGTTTATATGACATTGCTTTACTTGCTGACCATTTCATTCAACAGTTATACTCTTCAATCCCACACAAACTTACACCTATATTAACACTAAAGCAGAGGAATACATTCATTGAGATCAAAGGTACAACACAGGCTGGAACTCCTGCTGCTGTGAAGAGTAATGACCCCCAGAGCTATGGATCTGTTTTTTTTTTTTCTTCCAAATGTGTGAATCCCTTGTGCTTTTTGTCTAAGACAATTCATATGCCTGAATCTGCAGAGAATCTCAAATAACTCCACGAAGCAGCGTGTTGCCAGCCGTTTGGATGGACTATCCAATGGAACACCATTGTGGGTCCAGGAACTACCCTTTTCTCCCCTTACTCAGCTCTCTGTGGAACAAGATACAGGCAGAGGCTGAGAAAAAAAACCCCAGGGCCTATCCACAACTTTCCTTATCTGCTACAAAATGTGCAACCAGCTTCCTGGATCTTGAGATGTGCAGAATGGAGCCCCCCAAGCTGTTTCAGGGAAGAGGACCTAAAGCCAGGACTAACACCTCACCTCACTCTGTACATAGAGCCTCAAATTTCTTTCCTCTGAGCTGCACCACAAACATGTCCAAATGAAGTTAAACAAATGTTTGAACCAATACAGGAAAGGGATTTTAGGCAGAAAAGAGAAATATAGATGTACACCATGTGCCAGCGGCCTCTGCAGTGACTCACTGTGGTGCAGGATTTAAAATTCTCTACACACGAACACTTAATCACCACAAGCATTTAAAATGTCAGTGGAAAAAGAAATGGTTTCCAAGAGCATATAACTGCCCAGATAGCTTTCATCAGCCCAGCCACATGAAAGACCCAGAGGCAACTGCAAAGGCACCATCAATACAAATGCCTGTGGAGTCCTCTCTGGTGCCAGATCCTGCTGCTTTGGCTATAAACAATATCTTCTATAGTGCTGCATCCAGGATCTCTGGCTGCCAATCAAGCAGGAAGAGAAGGAGAAGGAAGAACTATCTAATGCACTTGAGTAAATGTACCATTGCCATTAAGTGCTATATTTTATACCTTTGTGGAGTAAGTGGTTTTGCAAATCTCCAAAATGTTAAAAACTCGTTGCAGAGAGAATATAGTGGCAGCTTTGATGCCTAATTTCTATGAATTTGAACATTTTTATAGACTTCAGTCTCCCCACAAAACATTAGGCTAATGGACATAAGGCAATTCTTCTTAAGTAACTTTGTGGTCAGTCATTCTTGCATGTTTGGGTCAATCTGGGTGATGCTCATACTGAGTAACAAACACCAGAGGGTGTTTGCAACATGCATCTATTTTCCTCATTGGTCCTGACACAGGTGCTCCCACTGAGGGCAGGGTTTATATGCTGAAAGCAGTCAGGGAAGGCATGGTTTTAGGCTGCACACACTGCTTTTGCCCATAGCAGTGCTGTAATTTTGCACCTGTGTCTGAAGCAGTTCATTTTGTTTCGCTGTGAACAAGGCTAAACATTATGCTCAAACTGGGAATATCTGCTTTTGGTGCCCAATTTTGACTGGTTTCTGGTCTGTCTTTTGGATTAGGCTTACGTAGTGGTTCAAATTATCATGAGACTCAACCCAGTCATTGTATTTGTGTTCATTGCCAACTCAGGACATAATCAATCGCAAAACAGCAGACTAGGCTGCAGCCTACAAACAGAAACTCTCTAGCTTTTGTTAGGGTGCATTTTTACCAGAGTGGCCATGATGCCACTTCCACAAACCAAGCTAAATAAGAAAGATGTGACAGACTGCAATCCTGGATATCTAGTCTATAACTACTCTATATTTATTTAGACATGTCAGCAATAGCACTTGTATCAGGGGCTAAATGTCCCTTCAGTTTTATGCTAGTAACTGACTGCAAGCCTGGAAGTACAGGCAGTAGGAAAAAAATAGAAACAGAAAAAAAAAAGTCTGCTGAAAGCTAAATACAAAACTGATCTCTGATACCTCTGGTATTACTTAGATAAAAAGGAAGCTGTGAATAATTATTGCTCTTAAACTCCTACTAATGAAAAAAAAATGTTCAACACAAACATATTCAACAATTGCAGACTGTGGCTGAAATGGTAGTTTAACCACATTTCACTTTCTCCTCTTAGCTGTGAGGTTTTCTTCCAAATTGAACCAACTTTTCATTCATAGTTATTTGCTAATATTTTAGGCAAACAACAGACCTAAATTGGCAGTGCTGAATTTATCACACATTATAGAAAGGCTCAGAGGATCCTGGCAGTATGTAATTAAACAGCACGTTAACTTCTTTCTTTCTCTTTTTTTTTCTCTTTAAATGACTGACTAATCAGAAAAATTAGAATTTTTCTTTAAAATCTTCAATAGGTTAGCTGAATGTAGAAATTAATGCCTCAGTGAGAAAACGTAAGGGTTTTTTCCCAAATCCTCTTAAAATTATAGATTTATAATTTATTATATTAAATATAGGAAACTACACAGGTAAATTATATTAGCAATGAGTTGATTTTCATCTCTGAATTCCAAGGTCCCATCAGTTCTCTACTGAGGTGACATTACTGAAGGACAGAAATTTACTTTAGAGTTACAAGTGAGATGAAATTCAAATTCGGTATGTCCCATGTTACCTCTGTATTGAATGGATATTGCACAGTTCAAAACCAATTGTAACATAATACCAAACAGCAGAGGTGATTAATATTGGAGACTTGTTAATGCAAAAAATGTTAGGTCTGCCTAAAGAGCATTATACTGTGAGACATTTGTTTTGTTTTTATCAATTAGCTTAATCTTTGATTTGAATTTTACACCCTCTGGCATCAAGAAGATGCTTGTGTTTTTTTTTTTCTTTAAACAAAGGATTATTCTTCCTCAAAAGGGGATTGTCTAGTTCTTTTATTGTTTTATGTCACACAGGGGAAAAATGCTTTTGAGGCATTACCTCTGAATTTAGCAGGGACGAGAGTTTACTGCTATATAATCATTAGTCAATGCAGTAGCTGAAACCTTAAACAAAAGAAAACAAACTACAAACAGGCAAGCATCCCCTAAAGGCACATCAGAACACCAGAGAGAGGAAACATGGATTTCAAACACGGTTGCCCAAGCATGTGCTAAATATTGCTGCTCCTGACTTTAAACAGCACACGAAGGAATACAACATCACCTTCTAGTCTTTGAAGCGATACTAGGAAGTAAGAGAAAAGGAATTGTAAGGTTTAGCAAATGTACTTTACTTCCACTCTTTTTTTATTTTGAGAATTTTCATGAAAATTGTATTTCTGACCTAATAAAATCCTTCCATATAAAGGAAACCCATCATAAAGCTATTAGAAAGATATGATCAGGCCTAAAATGTCTTTTTTCACTATGTGTGCTTCACCAAAACAAGCAAACTGCCTGTTCTTGTGAATTGTCTCTGACAATTACTGCTCACACTGTGGTTGGGAGCCACAAGAAAGCTTTAGAAAGATTTTTACCATGGCTGTCCAATTGCATGTACAAACAATCACCAGGGCCACATTTGCTTTCATATGGGTGATCAGCAGCCTGGGGTAACTGTAAGTACGTGGAAGAAGCTAATTAGAGAACTGTATTTCATCCTGATATATGGCCAAATGCTATACAAATAATACATACTGTGAAAAAGCATCTAATTTATACTAGTTGTGAAAAAGGAGGGTGATGTCTCTAACACAAATGAGAAACATTAAATACATTCTATTTTGTTAATTTCTTTCTGCTGGCATATTAACTCTGAATTCAGAATATATTGTTGGAGTCTTTCAAGACAGTGATTGCTTCATTAATTTAAGTATTTGTCAACTCAGAATAAATTGTAGGTCAGTGATTTTAATACAATCTACATCTGTAATGAACTGAGACTGGATCCAGCCCCCTCTGCAGAATCATTTTGGCAATTTGATGTTTCAAACAGAAGTCCAAAATACACCATCTGATGACTGTTCAATGATCTATACAGCATGAGCTCCTCTATAAAGATAAGTGTCCAGCATGCAAAAGCTTTAATCTATAAGTAATTGACTGAAAAAAATGAGTCTGTCACAGTCCATCTACTCAAGAGAATTGCCCACCCACCAAAGGATGGTGATATAGGGAGAAGCTCTCTGGTATTGGCACTTTATACACTTTCTGAGCACAAGACTCCAGAACTGCTGCTTCAGTTTTCAAGAATGAAACTCCTCTCTTGTTTATCTGTAATGACAAGATGATTTGCCGGAGTCACTGGGAAAACCGAGAAGACAGGAGGCACTCACAGGAGTTTATGGGAATCAGATGCAGAACAATAAACTGATTCCAAGAAAAAATATGGATATAAGTTGTTGAGAAAGGAAAAGTTTCAGGACAGGATAACAGTTTCAAAAAGGATAGGTATCAGTCATGTCTTTAGAAAGAGTTTTCCTGTGTTTGGTCTTCAGCTGTTTTTGTGAAAATGTGGAAGGGCAAATAGAAGCTGGATGAAGTTTTTTTTCAGGGCAGCTCCATGAGACAAATGAGATATTTTACAATATTTTATTCCCAATATTGATTCTTTCTGAAGAAAGCATGACCTCATGGAATGATCTCTAGAGTCACTTCCAAATCTTATGACCACATAAAATCAAGAGAAGGCAGAGGAGACTACTCTTAGAGACAGATGTTTTGCTCAGTGTCACAGCACTTTGACTGTGTGGGAGCTGCAGTACCAGGTCCTCTTTTCCATCACTAATGCTGGAGTTCCTCTCAAGCCAAATCTGTCCTCTACTTCCAACAGCTTCATAAATTCTGTGTTAGGACATAGTTTCAATGGGACAGCAGAGCAAAAGGCGAAGAGCAGCCCATCTCTTTTGTACATAAAAGCCATGGGACTGTCAGAAACCTCTTCATTAGGTAATGAAAGAAATGCTGTACACAACTCGCACGTTAGGTGACACCACTCAGTACTAATGAAGAGCAAGTGCTTCCTTGTGGTCAGATTTTACATTTTTAACATTTAACATTTTTGAGGTCTAAGCTAGGTGTTATTAAACATGCAATCCTTGAAAAATGTACTTCTTAAAGGTATTTTGAAATTCTTTCATCTGCTGGAAATGCACTAAAGATGATATGAACCATATGCTATACTACAGTCTTGGAAAACAGACTTTTTATTGGATAATGATGTGGGATGAGAGATATTTCATCTTTCATACATTTATTTGACAATGATGAATTTAATTCGTTCTATCACATTGAATGATACATTTATATTCAGTATGTAGTTTAAAATTTCATAAATTATTAAAGTCCTTGCCGTTTTAATTATAATATGAAGAGAGCAGCTAGAAGTTATTTGCAGAGAATAATGTGCAAGTCAATAAATTTGGTGAGTACTCCTGACAAAATATAAATGATGACTTTAGTTGCCTGACTACCTGCGGAAGACAGCTAGATAACGACAGTCCTTTTGTTTCTTTTCCAGCAGAGTGAAGCTGGAGTCTGCTTACTTCCAAACTGCAACTATCTAATTTCAGCAACTGGTAGCACACAATTCACAGAGCTTTAAAAGTTGTCCTGTACACCCTGCACTAATCAAAAAGGTCAGATTCCCAAGCAGAGGACTGCAGACATCTACCAAGCAGTGAGGTGTTATTTACCTCACCAGTGTAAGAAGATCCTTCACCATGGGAGAACAATTAAGGGTTCTGAATACACAAGACAAGTAGCTTTTGACCTACACAGGCAATAGTTTAGCTTCCTTCACGCTTACCCGTCATCTGTCTGAATCACAGAGACCACCTCTAGTTAATTCACTTGCACTAAATGGCAGACTAAAAGCCTAGTGGAAAGAATTCATTGACTTCTTTTGGCTTTGGATGAGACCTGTATGTATCAGCCACTAGGAGGGGACTATCCGAGCATCCAGTAGTGGCACTAGTACCTGTCCAAAAGGAATTGAACCAATAACAGTAGCACACAAGTCAGACAAAAATCATAGGTCTATTATTTCCTCTTCCCTGAATTTTGGCTTAGACATTGCAAAGATATTAGGAGAATCTTTGGATAAACTCTCCCAGCTGAACATATTGTCCTCTGGTCTTTACAGAGAAATTGAAGAAAAAAACAGTTGTGGTATTGACCTTCACTCAGTTTTCTTCCTTCTGCTCACAATGTGGAATACAGTAGATCCTAATTGATTCTATTTACGTTCTTTTTTGACTTAAGAAATTTGCACAAAACCATGACACCCAGAGTGTTTATTTTACAAAGAAAATATCCATAATCTTCTCAAGTTGGAAGCAGCATAAAAACTAAGCAATGTGTTATTTATTCCTCTTATCCTAATTTTAAAAAAACAACCAAACAAAAAAATAAACAACAAAAAAAATCAAACAAAATAACCCCACAACTAAATCAATTTTTGATCAAATTTTGTTGAAAAGAAAAATTTTAGGCTGGGGAGTCTTATGTCAAAGTACAGCCCAAAGCAGGTTAAACCAAAGGAATCAGAAAGTCTTCTGGAAAAAGAGGACGTATAATGGAAAAGACGACAGACCTTTAACTGTAGCAGTGCTGCTGGGTGCCGCTATAATGAACTGAAACCTACAATCTCTTAGGGTTAATAAGACACCTGTCTTGAAACTAGCAGTCATATTGGTTTTCCAAGCCTGCCACAATACTTAAAGTCTTGATGAAGTTCTTACTGTGCCAAAGAAACTTACTAACAAAGCCACTGAGTCAATTTAACCTAGTGAAACTGGACCCTGTAGACTGGGTTATCAGAGTTTTGTGTTGAGATAATTACAGCACTAAAGAGAGCATATGGGCTGTCAAGGCTGGCACATGGCCTGCGCCAGCTGTTACCTGGGTGCTTTGGAAAATCTACTGAACAGCATTTTGGATACAGAACAGCTATATGTAAGTTTTCCAAGACATCTAGTGGGAAATCCTCATAATAAATTTATTTTTTATATGGGGGTGGATTACACTCAATACCATGACTGCAAGATGTACAACCTTAAACTTCAAAAGGAAACTACCAGAGGAAAACAATTTTGCCTGATAGCAAAGTGTACCAATAGCAAACTTCATCATGTTAGAGTAAACTATCCAAGAAATTAGCTGTTGTATAGCCCAGCTGAAAACAATACTGAAATACACCTATTTAGAAGCTTTTCTGGAAACAGGTCTCTGAGTCAGTGGGATTTATCCTATTATTCCTGGTATTGCTACTCCATGAAAAATGTCTTCCTAATGCAATGTCATAGCTAATCAATTACTAACAACAATTATTATTGATTAGCTGTGATGCTCTTACAGGATCTGCCTTTATGAAGTAATATTACCCAAAGAAAACATTTCAAATAGGATATGTCCAATGAGTTAGAGAGAAAATATAAAAAGAAATCAAATAGAAATGTATCCAAACAGAATACAACAAATATAAGTATACACACCAAAATTTCATAGCATGTAAGGACTGTAAATTATGATTATTGGATTCAGGAGGATTATAGTAAATTATATTACTTATTTAGATAAGTAGACTTAATTGCCCTAACTCAGCTTCCTAAGATATAAGGTCTTTCTAACTAAGCTTGCAGTATCTGCAATGTCTATGACCCTAGAGAACGACTGGGAGACATGGATACTGACAAGCCATGGGCAAGTCAGTGCTTAATTTCCAAAAGCTGATCAGTTTTGTGAGCAGACGTGTGCCGTGACTATGGCTGGGATTAGTGGTGCTGTGCAACTCTGAAATCCACCTGCAAGATCCCAAATCTTAGTTTTTCAAACCAAGTTAAACTTAGAAAGTTGAGGTAATGAAACCCCAGCTTCAGTTTCATGTTAAGTCTCCTTATCATGGAAAAACAGAGAGTCATTCCTGTGACATCATTACCTTCATGGACCTAATACAAATATATCATTATTTGTCTCACATAATTCAATTTCATGTCTTCATGAATCTCTTGAGAAATTAATGGATGGAAAATTTAAGATTTGCTATCTCTGAATATGTCATTTCAGTAGGAACATAGCTAATCCATATCTCCTCCTTTTCTGATTCAAAAATATAATGACTTCATTGCTTGTAAAGAAGGGTTTGTAATATCTTCGTTTAACTAATAATTTTCTATATGCTGAAATTTTTTATCTTACCTTCGTTAATCTGAATCTATTTGAAAGCATGAGTAATGCATAAAAAAGCTGAAGCATTAACAATATTAGTACCATATTTTTTTTCAAAGCAAAATCTGTTTTTCTTTTAACTTTAAAACCCCTATTTGATTGAAAAGGAATACATTTTTAATTTGAAAAATTCAGTTAATTCAGTTATTATTTAAACGTTTTAAACTGTCTGTTAAAAACATTTAAGAAATCCAGTTGTATTGCATCAAAGCAAGTGCATCCCCACATTATATTTTGCAAGCTTTAGCAAACAAAAAAAAAATCCCCCAGAAGAATCTTAATTCTTATCTATGGAAAACATTAAACTGCTAAGTGCTAACAACTGGAATTAGTCCTTAAATCTCTAATGAGAATAATAAAACATGAGTGCAGTTTGTGCTGTAACTTGATAAGGCCTGAATTTACTTGCTGTTAGTAAAAGTTCCTGATCCAGCAGTATGGCATTTTACTCCCTGAGGTACAGGAAACAATATCTGTCCTTTAGGAGCATCCTCTGTGGTAAGCACTTCTTATCAGGGCTATCAAAGGACTAAGATAGCAGTGTAATATCTAGTAACAGCAGCTTTATGAGAAGATCCATTACTGATTTAAATCAATCTAAAGCAGGTAGTTCTGATTAACCCATTCAGAACAAAGCTGACCTCCTCGCAAAATTATTTCTTCTGAAAGTAATGCAAACTGTTTCTCTGCTACCACATGTGGCACACACTGAATCTAAATAGCAGCACCAACAGAAGTGTGGAGGAAATGCAGTAGTAAAATACAACATTCTTGAAAATTCTAATTTGAACTAAATTAGGACATTGTATGCAGAAGGAATTTAACTGAGCCAGTCTAAAATCATCTTGCTGTCAATTTGTTTGAAAATCTATTTTTTTATAAAAGTCAACATCTAAGTACTATTCACTGAAATTTTCTGGTGAAACACTTATTGGAAGGCAGTCTTCAGATTTTATTTGTCTATGAAGATATTTTTATTCTTTGCAATGGAAAATGTAATTGTAACTTTTCTTGAACTTCCAAATGTAAAATGCAAGTAGTTATCAGTCAGCAGTTTAGCAAGACACAGCTATTTTACTTCTTAGTGTTTCACTTCATATCAATGGAGATTTCCCCCTAAGTTTCAATTAAAAAACATTAAAAGCATTGATTATATTTTTTCATAAAATAAAAAATAAGAGGGCTAAATACAATTTTAAAATATTCCAAATGTAATTCATTTAAAAGATGATTTGCTAATTTGGCCAGTACTTAAATAACAGAGGTCCCTAAGCATTACTTTTTGATTAGTGTTTAGAAAGACAAAAAAACCTACTGCACTCAGTTTGACACAGCTGGGAAATGCCAATCGGCCCCCCACCAGGAGAGGCCCACCAGACAAACACGACTCTCCCAGAGATTAGAGGAGCACATAAACAATATACATGGTCAACACCCTCCCACTACTAACTTCAGCTCAAGCAGTTGTACGTACTAAATGGTCACCTTCATAATTATCCTGGGGCTGATCCTGCTCTTTCCAAAGTCAGTCTGAGCTAAATTATTGATTGCTACAGTCAGTCCCCCATGTTTTAGGAGTTAAAGGGATCGAAGCGACATATAATCAGCTTGCGTAATCTGACCTCGAACTTCTTGGATTCCCTTGTGACTTATTTTGGAGACGTTGTCTTTATTTCTGAACTATTCCTCTGAAGAATAATAAGGAAAAAAAAGAAATTCAGAATCTAGTAAACAAGCTGCTTGTTTCTGATCCTAATTTTCTCATCACTTGTTTAAAGCCTGACTTTGTAATGCTCCCATAACCCTTCTCCAGTGATCCAAACTATGCAGATACTTTCCTACCTTTATTTTAAATCCATTTCCCTACCACAAATCAAAAAAAAATCTTGGATAGGGTAAGTACATGTAAAAAGTCAGCATTTCTGTTTCTCCTGCATTACAAAGGTTCACAGACCAAATGAAAAACCTTACACATATGAACTATTTTAATTAGTGCAATTTAGTATTCTCCACAAATGCAAAGGTTACACTTTTACTGATTCTTTGATTTAAATATTTCCTATTAAACTGTGTAATTTTAGTTCAGTAAGTGTTTTGCAGTATTTTATGCAAACGTGGACTCTTTGAGATAACAAAATCAGCATGAATTTTGTATTAGAAATATATTGCAACATTAATAAAACAAAACAGTGTATTTTCTTATGATAATATAGTTTAAAGAAATAGGTTTATTTTCAAGGTTCATACCATACAGGTGACAAACTATTTATTTACTCCTGCCTTTATTGGTAGCTGTATATTTCCTATTAGATAATAAATTTGATCCTCCAAACTATTTTGCTTGAGCATCAGAAAATATCCAAGTGCTAAAGGGAGAGATGGCACCTAAAAATATGCTTCTGAAGTTTTCTCTCTTGGTAACGCTGGAAACTGCTTTCTAAGTTGATCAATTTCTTGCATCTACAGAATATTGCTTTTTAAGGCTGGTATGGGAGAGAAATATCAAAACTGGTAGATATATTTTCAGTTCTTTGGAAAGAGATGAAATTGAAAAGCTCTACCTTCAGTAACTTATAAAAAAATCTTAAAAAGGAGAAAAATCTTTTTTTCTTCTTTCTGATTCAGGAATAAAATTTATGCTCTTTATATCATATATTGCTTTAACACTAGCAAAATGAAAGCTAAAACCAGGCCCACAGCAATGAAGTATAGTTTTTGAGCATGTCAAATTATCTTCAATAGCCATTTTTTAAATAAAATATGAAATCTTGAAGCAGGCAACAAAGAATTGTATTGATGGTAAAATCTTTCACTTAGACATAAATTTAAAGAACCCACATCTCTGAATCTTAAAAAAAACCCAGAATGTTGTTTTCTAGTTGCCATAGGATGAATATGCTGGTAATATGAATGACTTTCAGGTGTCAGTTTTAACAAAAATTCCACTACATTTATTTCTTTAAACACAGTGCCATTTTATAGGTCTGCAGACCTACAGAAAGAGATGAACAGTAGTATTTGTATATGCTTTTTTTCAAGGCTGTAAATGTAATCCTACATTTCAAGGTTACCAAGAGGAAGGAAAGCATTAACATTGTTTTTTCAGTCTTATTGTCCCATTTAGGTGATGTACATACTCTGAGCAAATTAATTGCTTTGCATTTTGCATATATTTATTAACTGAGAATAGGAAAGGCAGTAAAACACTATATCAAAGCATAATGGAGAAAACAACCAGAATCAATCTTTCTCATTTGTCACAGACAGTACTTATTTAAATCTAAAATATGTTCTTTGCTGTCCTTGGTCTATTCTGGTAGATAATTGTTTGTACCAAATATAGGGCTACAGATTCCTCTCCTTTTTGAACAAAAACCAGAAACAATAAAAAAAAAAGTAGCAAACTTCTAATAATAGAAGGACAACAACAAAAAAACCAACAAAACCCTGTAGTCTGTTAGATCTCTGCTTCTTAGCTAAAGAGATTTTATTTCTGTATTCAAAAATCCTAAGTACATTATTTCTGCAGGGCTACTTCCAGAATTCTGCCCCATCATTCAGGCATTTATTTGGGGACAAATCCTGCAATAAAAGAAATTCAGAAGGGCCTTGTAAAGGGGAAAAGTCAAAATTTTTAAGCAGTACAGTGCATTATAACTCTCTAAATAAATCAGCTGCACATGACACTTCTCATTCAGACAATTGTGCAAGAAAAGCATTACCTGACTGTAATCATTTAGACTGAGAAATTAATTTAAAATAGACATGCTTGCAGGTATCCAACACT
The DNA here is from genome assembly GCF_003984885.1 of Neopelma chrysocephalum. NCBI lineage: Eukaryota > Metazoa > Chordata > Aves > Passeriformes > Pipridae > Neopelma > Neopelma chrysocephalum. The sequence goes on along the minus strand of NW_020897694.1, from coordinate 16,799,467 downwards.
GATTTGGTCTCCCCAGTTTTTGAAAGTTTGGTATCTGAAACACTGCAACACCATTGCCTGCTCATTTTTATTTTTTAAGCAAAGTAATACTGAATCTCCCACATAGGAAGGAAGATAAGTAACAATATAGTGCAGGCTCCAAGTTAAATCTGGTTCAGACAGCGTAATAATGATGTCATTAAGGCTCCGAGCTGAATGGGAATCAGACAGTACCGTAGTACAGCTGCAGACATAAATCTGAAAGAACTTTTTTGGCTACATTCTCAGACTTACCTTGAAAGATATTTAGGAGCTCCAGCAATGTGAGTTGAAAGAAATGTTCTCAAAGGGAGGTTTGCAGACTGAAGAACCTATGTAGGCCTTATAGACACTTTCTTCGGTGTCACAGGAAGGAACATTTTGTTAAATGAATAAACTAAGAGAAATAATTTCAGAAGAAGTGCAAACCAGAAAACAAATAAACCTTAATACTACCACAAATAAATGAGACTAAGGCAATTGTGGGACTGCTCAAAGCCTTTTTGCCTTGCTGAATGAAAGCAATCCCTAAGACTGAATGGGTAATGAGATCCTGGCTCCTGAGATTTTAGCTTTCTTAATCATGTTCATAATTAATTCAAGAACATTGATAATTTCATTACATTCTTTTTGTCTTATCAATAAATGATGTGCCTGCACTTTTGGTCCTGTGTACAGAGAGAAAGGAGATGCTTTGGGTAATATTGCACCAGGAATTGTGTACGTATATATGTATATATATATATACACATACATATATAATCTATATGACCCAAAATAGGGATGTGGTAGCTATTATCCATAACCAGGCCTCTATTATCAGAATATGATGACAAGCAGTTACAAATAATTAATAAGCTTTTTACGCAGAAATGCAAAATCTTTTTTAAGAAAAATATGCTGCAAATAGAATTCCTGTCTGAAAGATAGATACCTAGAAAAATGTATATCTTCAGATATATTTAAAAATGGATTTTACATGAACTCAAACTAAAAATATATATTTTTAAGCATCTCTAGATATATTTTTTTTAGAAAGTGTTATTTAAAAAAAAACCTAACTTCAGTTCCTTTTTCTGTTTGGAAAGATGTGCCCTTCTGTTTGTCCTTCCAAACACATTGTCAGTATCAGCTTACATCTAACACCATCTGTACTCATCCACTCAGTTGAAACTGTCTGGGGCTTTTTATATTGTCTTTTTTTTTGTTTGGGTTGTTTGGTTTTGGGGGTTTTTAGGGGGTTTATTTTTGGGGATTTTTTTTGGTTTTTAATGAAGATTGAAATCTCTCTCTATCTAGCAGTCAGTCAAAGGGGAAGCATCCCTGTAGGGTTTTCTACTTTCTCTGTGTAATCTTCAACAAAGCAACAAATCTCTTTTGCTCCTTTTTTTGTTGTTGTTGGTTTAGAGGTATCATCAGTTTTAGACAAATTCTGTAGAAGTAAAAGTTTCTGACCAGAAACAAATACTGCTGTATTATTCACTTGCACCTTACTTCGTTCTGACATCAGTGAACCATCCATGAAGTACGTGACCCTGTGCAAGAGCCAGCACCATAAATGGGTCCCAAACAGTTTAATAACTGACTTCAGAACACAAGCTACACTCAGGAAATATCTACCACCCTGTAGGAACCACTACATTTTAGCTGATTATCTTTTAAAAATAATAAAACCAGGCATTCCCTCCTTAAAAGCAGGTTAAATGTCAACTTAAGGATGAATATATTCTTCACAAAATGTTCTCATTGTCCATTCTGTTGACACCAGCTTCATGGGGATGCTACTCCATGAAGATCTACATGGTTCAACCAGCCCCAGAGGTAACTCTTAGCCAGCTCATCATATAAGAAGTCAGTTACATGTTTCGTGTTCCCCAGTAAAGAAAGAACGTTGATACATGTACAGAAAAAGGGTTTCCATTCTGAGCATACTTATCAGGGCTAGGGGAGGAAAAAACCTGAATTTCATCTATGTGTACTGTTTTGAGGTCATAAGTAACTACACATATATTGTTTCTACTGCTAAAAAAAAGAGGCCAAGGAGCAATCCCTGGGCCAAGATCAAATGGCATCAACAGACTGCAGCCCATATTGCTCACAGATAGTGCCTTCCAACAAAGGTGACTGGGGAGACGTCACCCAAGGAGCCCAAAATACAGCTGTGGAACATGTTAGCAATTCAGAGGGGTGGACAAGGCAGGCACTGCACTTAGACTGGTCTCCCAACCTTCACTTATCTTTTAGGCCTGTGATACCCAGAGGTGCAAAAACTCTAGTATCTAAGGTCTACAGCAACCCTAGGATTTAAGCAGCTCAGGAGAACTATCAAGCAGTTGGGGAATTCCTTAAGGGATGAGGGAGGCAGCATAAAAGATCTACTATAGTGTAGAATTAAACTTATCCTCTTCAAGTTGCAAGCAATGCTATATGAGGATAACAAGAGGCAAACTCAGGTAAACACAGCACAGACTATTTAGTATACTTGATGTATTTAACTGAAAAGACAGGGCCTGAACTGCCCTATGCCCCTCACAGATTACCAGCACTGTCCCTTGGGGCTGTAAAAACAAATCCAAATTGACTTGGGCAATCCAGATACTCTTATTTCCAGTGGAGACAAGAGTGTGCAAAGTCTTGAAAAGGCATTTGTCCCAGTGCTCCCAAGCCTCAGAAGGCCACAGCCATAAATCAGCTAGTCTGAATTGCCTCATAGAGGGGCTCATCTCTCCACTCAGAGTGCAAAAAGTCTCTGACTACACTCTCAGTTGAGTCATTTTAAGGGAATACCTGAAGTTATGTAGGATACCATTCCTGGGTGCAATGAATTAAGAATACTGAATGCATTCAGTTAAGTAGAAAACACTCTCCCTTCACCCTTGCTGTTTTCAGAATTCAGGAAAAGTAAGCTCAGATCCTGGATTTTGATTAGGTTGCTCTTGCTGTAGGTCAGTGTAGTGCCTTCAGGTGTTGTGAATCCAAGCATTATTGCTGAGATCAGCAATTGTAATCCCTCTCCAATTTAGAGCAACATTTCTTTGAAGCAATTCTGAACTATAAATAATGTGGAAATTTCTCTGAACTTGGTTATAACTTTTCCTGCACCTATTGACAGGATGGTAAGCATCTTTAGCTGGTCCATGGAGTTTTTTAGAGGGTAGTCTCAAAACTAAAGCACTTACGTTTTTGAAATACCTAACCATTTTTTTAATCTAGCGGTTTATATCTAGTTTTAGATCATCTAGTTTTTAATCCTAATCTTTAAAATGTAAGTACTAGTCCTTGACTTTGAACATGTCTCATTAGAACAGAAACCTTAAAAGGTTTTAAAGGATTCAGAGAACCATCCTGGAATTCATGAGGAGAATTCACAGCACAGTTACTGACAGCGATCAACAATTTTTTTTCCAATGATAAGCTATCTATTACTTCACAACAACAACCATTATAGTCAGGTTTATTGAACTGCAGTCATATAAGCATGAGCAAAATTATTTTGTAGAATGACCTGATTACATGAGAAAGAAGTCCAAAAAGAGCAACAGAGAATTACTTAGCAAGGCAAGCTGTTGCCTGTGACAGTGATGTATGAGACATAGGTGATATATATACTGGGTGGCTTTATCAGTAAATCATTGAGTTATTTACTTCCCTGAGGAACTGGACCTGTCCCCGGAAGAGACTGTACTGTGAGATCCGCCAGTGGGGAATTAATATTGGCAAAACAGTCAATTTTGATTTGTTCGCACAAAAGAATCATAATATATAATTTAATAAATAATACATCACAGATGTACTGCCTCTTCTAAGTACTAGAGCCTTAAAAATGGTAGAACTGGATCTCCCTGTCATTTTCCTCATTAACATGAAAGGAAATATCTCCATAAAATCAGCTAGTTTTAAATAAAGGATTTAACCAACATATCCCTGGCAAGGTGTGAAGAGTTGCACACTGAAGAATAAGAAAAAAACAGAGTATGAAGCTCTGAAGCTGAAAATATGTAATACCACTTTCTTTTCTATACATTGCATATTAAAGGTAGAAGACAGTCTCTACCATCTGCAAGGAACAACTGTGAGTCCACTGCAATTTCAAGCTTCTGATGTGGACCTTTGCTATAGGGCCATTCACAGGGACTCTTAAGCACAGCAATGGACAGGATGCTCCCCAGAACCCCTCAGCAGGCAGAGAAGCAGTCAAAGCAGACACTTGTGCCTTACCCCTTCCCAAGCTGCTGCACTTGCATAGGCAGGAGCATCTCCTGTGCTTTGCACCTGGGCCTCACCATCATGGGCCCAGATTCACTGCATGAATGTGGTGTAAACATAGTTTGAGAGTGAGCTCAAAAGGCTATCCTGGTGCTCAGCCTGACACTAATGTATAAATCCCTTGGTTCCTTTTCTTATTGTAATTTTTTTGTGTATCTGATTTTAACAAATCTGAGTTAAAACCCATGTAGACTGAAATGCTACAGAATATATACATGGTCAAACTGCAAAATAGAAAAAAGTAACCCATCGTTGACACAAACAGTGTAAATATTGCTACTTACTACATTAAAAATAAACAAAAAGGTTCAAATGCTGAAAAGAGTTGCTGTGTATGAAACAGTTCAACTTTATGGAGTGTTATAAGTGTTTCTGCTAATGTTAAGACCATTTTCAGAAGAGCTTTACACAAATAAAGGAAAATCAGACACTAATTTTCAGTGTAATAAAAGCAGTGAAAATTTTATCACTGCTAATGTACAGAAAACGACTGTTGTGATACATAGCATATTACGGCAGAAATGCAAACAAAATATTTTTTCCTCTTTAATTCCCCCATAGCATGGCCATTCATTGAAATTACATCACAATTCCAGCACCATAGAGTGATTTTATTTTATTCTGATTTGGGGCTGCTATTCCTATATGCTTTTGGGGGGTTTTTTCTTGGTTTTATGTGAGAGCTTTGAAGAATCTCAGCCTAAAGACTACACATTCCTAATGCTATATGCCAAGATTTTCAAATCAGAAGTGTGAAGTACAGTGGATATGGTACTCACCTAGGTCATAAAAATATGACTGGATATGACTCGTGCCATGGATATGACATGGCCAGACTCCAAGAGTAGTGACCAGTAGTACAATATCCAAGAGGTATCTGGTTACAAGTAGTATTCCTTAAGGCTTCATGCTAGACCTAATAACATCTTGACTGTCATCCCAATGAGGTGGAAGACATCCTCAAAAAGTTCATGAATGATCTCAAAACAGGAAGCACAGTCAGTATACTGGAGGGGCAGCCATTCAGTTGGATCTTAACAGGCTAGAGAAAGGGGCTTAAAGAAATATCACAAAATTAAATGAAGAAAGAAATTAAAAGAATATAATGACATATTTCAGAAAGAAGACCATAGTACATTCAGAAAGTGATCAAACCATGACCTGCACAGTCCCATGTTTCCCACATTTTAAACCTGAGATGTGTGAATTGGTGTCATCAGTTCCTTATAGTATTACTGTCCATGCAACTCCTACAACCGATATTTTTTCATTAATCACTTTAAACCTCAGTTAAAGAACAATGTAAACTTCATCAAAGCTTCAAAATAATTAAGTTTCCTCTTTTCCTAAACAAACCTGATGAATGCTAAATGAATCATTGCAATGTAAGACTAAACTGCTATATACAGTAGTTCTGTTCTACTTGCTCTTACCTACTCAAATGTCATTTGCTTGAAGTATTTTTAATACCGAAAATGATCAATAATTTCCAAGTCACAGCAGCTATAGTCATCAAAGGCTTCTGGAAGTGAAAATGTTTTGAAGAAGATCCTCTTTACACAACAAACATTTTATAAAGGGTTAAATATCAGAAATATGCGACCTAATTTCAAATATCTGTATCCTACCCTCCACCCTTTTTTTTCTTCTCCAAGTTTCAACTCTTTTTAGATATCAGAACTACCTCTGGTTCTAACAGTAGGAACATCATGCACTTACTCTGCTTTTTCACATTACATACAGTGGAAATCCAGTCATACTTGTCATATATAGATGTGAAATAATGTAAAAAGGATGCACGTAAGTCACCCATACATGAGCCAGAGGGACATAATAGATGAAGAACTTGTAAAATAATGCTTTTTATTCACAGGCAATATTTAAGCAGGCAAGAATGTATGTCATTGCAACTGTTTCAAGGAGCAGATGGGTAAGTATATTCATTGATAGTGTCACAAAAGACAAAAGGTAAGATTGGTCAACAGTGAGAAAAAGCACACGAGACCTGAAGAGGATAAAAATAGAAGTAAGGCATGGAGATTATAAAAAGGGTAATTAGAAACAATAGAGAGACAAAAATGTAGTTGTAGAAATAACAGAAATCAGAACAGAAAAGGTCTGCAATAAATAGAAGTTGATCTAAATGCTATAATCACGGATGATGTCAAGCATTTGCGTTAAAAAAAAATATCTTCTGATGTAGCTAGCATAGTAGTCTTCAGTTAAATACTCCTGGAACTGGAAGCTACATTTACAGTACTTTACATTTTAAAAGAAAAAAAACCACAAAAGGTCATAGGAAAGAGAATAAATTCCAAATGCTGTTTTATAACTTTGTACAAAATAATAAAGTAAACTGCTTTGGACTGAATTTGAATTGACAGCAAAAAATTCTCATTTACTGTTCTTTGATGCTTCATTGAGTGACTTGTGGTTCGTTACCAGCTTTCTCAATTGATATATCTCTTTGTAGGCAAATAATGGACAGACACTATGAAATATGCATTTCACTAAGAAACTACTTTCCACATCTCGAGAACCCTGGATAGTATATGTACTTGAAATTAAATCAAACACTGAGCATTGATTTTAATATGTTTAGATGAAATCAAACTGCCCTAACTGTGTTAACACCATGGAACATGCAGTAATCCATGTACTTTATGGGCTGATAAATCTGAAACTACAGTAAATGAATAATTATGCCATCAGTGATATCTGTTTCTGGTGCCTATTACTCAGATATTGTGCTATCTAAAGCTTTATGCATGAAGGCAACACCAAGAAAACAATTCCTTTTTCTCACAGGTTACTGAATCAGTTTAAATCAAAAATCAATGGTATTAATCAACAGCATTTGTAATTTCCCAGAACAGCCTTTTGCTTCCTTGCCTAGGGAGCACTGGTTGACTTTGGGGAAGCTCCCTGCTCTAAATATTTGGAGAACTGTGAGTTTGTTGAAGTCCTGCACATTTCAGTTCCTAATGCTGTTGTTCTGCCCATGTATATTAGCATGGTTGTCTCTGGTCTTTTGCCGTGTTAGCCAGAGAGGCATTGTTTTGAGAATTTCCTCTCTAGGACAAAAAGGAAAAAAAAATATTCAGACTGCATACTGGTTAGATACAAATTGGTTCTAATACATGGCTAGGCTTCGCGAACGAAGATTTGGGAAGGACTCTACCCACGTTTCTTGCAAGCGCGTTGGTGGCTAAAAAGGCCAATACAAGATAGACACGTCCGGTTGCAAAAGACACAGCAGAAAGACTCCTTAGATGGTATATTCTGCAAGGCTCGATTCTTTCTGCGTTGTCTTTTCTCCTCAAGAGTGATCCTGCGTGCCTTCTCAAAAGCATCAGCAGCGTTATAAATGGTCTGTCTCCAGGCCTCCCGATTGGAGGCCAGAGTAGACCAGTTATGGTGATCAATATGCCCGAGGCTGAGTTGTTGCTTCAGGGAGTCCTTGTATCTTTTCTTAGGAGCTCCTCTCTTGCGGCAGCCGGAGGCAAGTTCACCATAAAGCAGGATCTTAGGGAGGCGGTGGTCCTTCATCCTGGAGACGTGCCCTGCCCAGCGCAGTTGCGTTCTCAGCAACATGGCCTCAATACTTGTGATTGCTGCCTGTTCAAGAACAGATGTATTGGTCACATAATCTGACCAGTGGATGTTCAGGATTGTACGGAGGCAGCGTTGATGGAAGCGTTCTAGGAGACGCAGGTGGTGGCGGTAGATGACCCATGATTCGGAACCATATAAAAGAGTAGACAGCACTATGGCTCTGTAAACACTGATCTTGGTACTTTTCTTCAAGTGTTTATTACGCCATACTCTTTTATGGAGTTTTCCAAAAGCACTATATGCCTTCGCTAACCTATTATCTATCTCCCCGTCGATCTTACCATCTGAGGAGATGAGGCTGCCTAAGTAATTAAACTGTTGGACTGATTTGAGTTCTGACTGGCCGATGGTGATGTGGGGATGATGGAGGACTTCCTGAGGTGCAGGTTGATGGAGAACTTCAGTCTTCTTTAAGCTGACTTCCAGCCCAAAGAGCTCAGCAGCATCTGCAAAGCAGGATGTTAAACGCTGCAGAGCTGCTTCTGTGTGGGCAACAAGGGCAGCGTCATCAGCGTAAAGCAGCTCCCGGACAAGATGGTTTAGGGTCTTGGTGTGGGCCTTCAGTTGCCTTAGGTTGAATAGGCTTCCATCAGTACGATATTGGATGTAGATACCGTCCTGATCATCGAGGTCTGCCGTGGCCCTTTGGAGCATCATGCTGAAAAAGATTGTGAATAGGGTAGGAGCGAGAACGCAGCCTTGTTTCACACCGTTCTTTATTAGAAAGGGCTCAGAAAGTGTGTTGCCATATCTGACTTGGCCATGCTGATCCTCATGAAGTGAGATGATCATTTTAAGGAACTTGGGGGGACAACCTAAACGTTCCAAAATCTGCCAAAGACCTTTTCTGCTCACAGTATCGAAAGCCTTGGTGAGGTCGACAAAGGTTACATAGAGACCTCTGTTCTGTTCCCTACACTTCTCTTGCAGTTGTCTGAGAACAAATATCATGTCTGTGGTGCTCCTGTTGGCTCTGAAGCCACACTGACTTTCAGGTAGAATTTCTTCTGCTATAGCGGGTATTAGTCTGTTCAGGAGTATTCTTGCCAAGATTTTGCCAGCAATGGAGAGCAGAGTAATACCACGGTAATTTGAGCAGTCAGATTTAGTACCTTTCTTCTTATACAAGGTGATGATGACTGCATCACGAAGGTCTGAAGGTAGTTCGCCTAGTTCCCAACAGCGCACCACAAGCTCATGAAATTTAGCATGGAGTGCAAGGCCCCCATGTTTCCAGACTTCGGGTGGAATTCCATCAACCCCAGCTGCCTTGCCGATTTTCACCTGCTGTATGGCCTTGAGGGTTTCTCCTAAAGTGGGGGCAGTATCCAATTCGAATTTCACCGGCTGTTGTGTGATGGACTGAATTGCTGAGTCTTGTACTACACGGTTGGTGCTGAAAAGAGTCTGAAAGTGTTCAGACCATTGATTCAGAATGGAGGTTTTATCTGTCAGAAGCGTTTGACCATCTGCACTGAGTAGTGGGCTTTGGACTTGGTACGTAGGCCCATATGCTGTTTTCAGGGCCTCATAGAATCCTTTGTGATCCCCTGTATCTGCACATAGTTGAGTTTTTGCAGCTAGATCGGTCCACCACTTGTTCTGGATGTCACGGAGTTTCTGTTGGAGCTTGCTGCATGCAAGACGAAAGGCTATTTTTCTTGCGTGACAGGATGGCAGTGCAAGGTGTGCTTGGTGGGCAGTTCTCTTCTTCCTCAACAAGTCCTGGATTTCTTGATTGTTTTCATCAAACCAGTCCTTGTTCTTCTTGAGGGAGAACCCTAAGGATTCTTCAGAGGATTGCAGGATGCAGCTTTTAATATGATGCCAAATTGTTTCAGGAGAGGAATCTGCAGGATTTGTGGGATGGTTTTCGAGCCTGGTTTGAAGATTTGTCTGGAATCTTTCTCTTACTGTGGCTGATTGGAGATCGTTAACTTGAAGTCTTCTCCTTGGGATACTGCCCCTTTTGGGTTTGAATTTGAGAATGAAGTTGAGTTTACAGCGCACAAGCCGATGGTCTGTTTGGCATTCTGCGCTGGGCATCACGCGGGTGTGGAGGACATCGCGGACATCTCTCCGACGCACCAAGACATAATCAATGAGGTGCCAATGCTTAGACCTGGGGTGCATCCAGGTTGTCTTCAGACTATTTTTCTGCTGAAAAAAACTGCAGAATTCAAACCAGGGACAGTCAGAACCAGATACTGGGATGGCAAAAAACAACTTGATGCAGCCCTCTGGGGAAATCCTGTATTTATTAAAGCCATTCCCTTTGGTGGGTCTGGGGCAATCAGACTGGCACAAACAGAGGTGGTTGTTCCCTCTCAGCCCCATCAAACTCGACACCAGCTGCAGATGCAGCAGTCCCAGAGCACAGAGACACCCTGCAGGCCCCACAACTCCTCAGCAAGGCTCCCATTGCTGCTGGTTCTAATACTTACAGGTAAAATTCAGCTATGTTAAAGGAAGAAGAGAAAAAAGGGGGAAAGGGATGAAATGGGAGGAAAGAATGGCAACACGCAGAAAAGGAGGGCAACAGGAAGGAAAGGGAGGCAGGGGAAAGGGAGTTACCAAACCATAATTGCCAGATGATGTCATATAGGCAACTGCAGGGTTTCTATTTTTTTTTCTTCTAATGCTGTTGGAATGATTTTTTTGATTCATTGCTAAATGAAAACATATGAAATTATTTTGAATTTTTGACAAATTAAAAAAAAAATCAATCACATGAGATCTTCTTTTATAAAAACAAGTCTAGTCTGACCAGGAGTTTTGAATTATTCTTAAAATGAAGGAGCTGACCTGGAACTCAGGACGAAGAGCACTGCCAAGAGTGAAAGCAGCTTCTGGGCTCTGCTTCAAGACCTTCTAGATCTTCCGGAAACTTATTGGGATCACTGGGGGATTCCTGGGAACCCTCCAAGGAGCGTCAGGGTGCTGGTGCTGCCCCTTGAAGATAATAACTATGGCAGTCTGTATCATCCAGGCAGCCCTAGATCTGGAACATTGTGGAGAAACCTCTAAGGCTCATCCGAACATTGGACTATTACAGTCCATAAGTATGAGAGCTGAGATGGTTTTTCTCCTCCTTCTTAGCAGAGAGGGTGAATTACTGGAGGAGAGAATGGATTTTGTGTATTAACAACTTGTTGCACAACTGGTGTTGACAACAGGGCATTCTGCTTTAATACCATAAGACCTTCTCTGAAGACCAAGGAACCCAGTCTGAAGATCTCTTGTAAGGGAGGAAATCCGCCTGAACAAGCAGAGCAAAAGCATCTTTGCTGGTATGCTGGCCAGCCTGGTGAAAATTGGGAACAATGCAGATGGGAGATGAAAATTAACATACAGCTCCATCAGACTTGATGGGATAAGTGTTGAAGCAGCTGATCAACCTCTTTGAAAAGCCATGGCAGTCACATGAGATTCTTGGCAGTTAGGAGAAAGACAGTGTTTCTTCTAACTTCAGGAAGGAGAATCTAGGGAACAACAGGGTGACCAGACTCAAATCCTTCCCGTTAAAACTGATGGAGTGGATCAATCTGGAAATTAATTCCAGAAATATGAAGTGTATTGGTATGAAGGGTTCTTTCTTTCTTTCTTTCTTTCTTTCTTTCTTTTTCTTTTTTCTTTCTCTTTCTTTCTTTCTCTTTCTTTCCTTCTTTTTTCTTTCTTTCCTCCTTTCTTTCTTTCTTCCCTCCTTTCTTTCTTTCCTTCTTTCTTTCTTTCTTTCCTTCTTTATTTCTTTCTTTTTTTCTTTTTTCTGTCTCTTTCTTTCTTTCTGTCTTTCTTTCTTTATCTTTCTTTTTCTTTCTTTCTCTCTCTCTTTCTTTCTCTCTTCTTTTTTTGGAGGTGACTGTCTCTCCACATTATGGAGAGCCTAGCTGATGGTTTACCCAATTTTTACGTAACTAACATGATGTTCCTCAGATACAATACAGGCATCTGACAGCAAATGCAGTTGCTGAAGTGCTTGTTTAGTCAACAGAGAGAAATAGGCATTGTTATTCTGTGTTCATATTATCCTGAAGCAGATACATACATTTGGCTAACCAAACTGCTCAATAGAAGCACTTTTCCTTTTTTCTCATAGTGATTGCTCAGATACAGAGATGTAGGTTTGTATTTGATCAAATGTTGTTTAGGTGTAAAGCAATATTTTAAAAAAATTTTTTAAAGGTTGTTTTCTTTAACTAAGCTGGTGAAACACAAGTGTAGCTGAGTTATACTTGTCAGGAAAACCTTTTTACTAAGGGATTTTGTTTTTTTTTTATTATAGCATAAGCCATACCATCATAAAAACTGCTATATAACTGTAGCTGCTTGAAGGAGCTTGACATCCCTACCTTACCATAATTCAAGCTAAAATACTTGAATACTGACAATTTTCAAATACACCAATATGACATTTAGGGCCAGGTTTGGTGATGAGATAAAAATGCATAAGTTCAATGATTTATAACATGGTTTGATATGAGCTTGCTCTAGAAGAAGAGAGGCCATGACCTATCAGATGCTTTCGATTGGCAGATTTCAGTTTGGTATGGAATACAAGAGGAATATGCTCATGTTTATCTTCAAATGACCATGTACACCCTTCATCATCTAAAAGCCTAGCTGTACTTGGCTCCTACTCATTCCTTATGTCTGCAAGGGGAGAAAAGAATGATGCTTCTACCCTAAGTGTCCAGCAAGGCTCCTGAAGGAATGCAGCTGTCAGTCAAGAACAATCTACTTTAGGCACCATAAAACATCTAACCAGATGGGATTCTGAACATCTAGAATTAACAGCCTGTGATCATTTTCAGACACAGAGTGCATGGTGATTCAGAGAACACAAATTATAGAATTAATGTTTTAGTGTTCAAGCAGCAAAATAATTTTTTCAAACTGGGACTAACGTGGCTAATTATTTTTGAAAGTTAATAATATTTCATGCTTAATTGCATTGTGACTGTGCCTACAAGATCCAGCTATTAATCAAGCTGTTATTATGTTCAATGCAGTACAAAGATAACATAATAGGATATCCCTGATTCTCTTTTTGAAACTGACAGCAAATAGTGTGACTCTTACCATTACTTCTAGAAATTTATGCCTGGATAAAATTAAATAGCTCTTCCCTCTCTTTTGCTACTCGTAGTCCTTGCTGCATAATTTCTCACTATTTTGTTCTCGATTCTAAAACAAAAACAAATCCATGAAAAACAGATCCACAAGGAATGCTACTGTAATTCTTTACTCCACTGGTGGAATTAACAAGATTTTTTTAAGGAACAAATTTCTTTCTTATAAAACTGCTACTAAAATAAAAATATAAACAATTATTGCAAATATATAGTCACAAAAAACATTAAATTTATCTCTTCAACAGGTTTATTACTTCATTACATATTTGAATAAAGATTTGTCTTCTACAACTTTGGCACAAGAACAGATTTTTTTAGTTTATAGAAACAACTTTTTTTTCTCCATTGCCTACCCAGAATGGAATTGTTCAGGAGGCATGCTTCTTCAAATTTGTTCTGACAAAAATAATCTCTCCAAGTATATTTAAATTATTTTAATAAACATAGAGGCTTCAATATTGTTCATGTTTTGTTCACAAAAGTTTTTAATTTATCAAGCCTTTCTTTTGTACATCACTGGAAGCAGATCCAAGAAAGAGGCCTCACCTGCAGAATCGCAGAATCATGGAATATGCTGAGTTGGAAGGGTCACACAAAGATTATTGAGTCCAACTCCTGGCACTGCACAGGACTATTCCTAAGAGTCACATCATGTGCCTGGTAGTGTCATCCAAACATTTCTTGAACTCTGTCAGTTTGGTGCTGTGATCACTTCCCTGGGGAGCCTCTTCCAGTCCCCACTCACCCTCTGGGTGAAGAACCGCTTTTTAATACCTGAACTTAAACTCCCCTGACACAGCTTCAGGCCATTCCCTTGGGTTTTGTCACTGGTCACCACAGAGAAGAGATCAGTGCCTGCCTCTCCTCTTCCCTTCATGAGGAAGTTGTAGACTGCAATGAGGTCTCCCCTCAGTCTCCTCTTCTCCAGGCTGAACACACCAAGTGACCATCTTTGCTGCCCTCCTTTGGATGCTCTCTAGTAGCTTAGTATCTTTCCTATGTTGTGGTGCCCAAAACTGCACACAATATTCAAGGTAATGCTGCACCAGTGCAGAACAGAGCAGGACAATCACCACCCCCAACTGGCTGGCAATGCTGTGCCTGATGCCCCCCAGGACAGGGTTGGCCCTCCTGGCTGCCAGGGCACTGCTGACTCATATTCAATTTGCCATTGACCAGGACTTGCAGGGTCCACTCCTTGGCACTGCTTTCCAGCATCTTATTCCCCAGTCTGTACAATCATCCAGGGTTGCCCCATCCCAAGTGCAGAATCCAGCTGCTCTCTTATGTTACTTAGGGAAGATGCAACAACCTTAGTATTAGTGACATAGCACATACTGTGAAATACATGCAAAAATACATGCAAACATAGCATCAAATTTCAGGGATGCCTCAACCCTGAGCTTCTGGAAGCTTTAGGGAAAAAAGACACTCCTCCCACTGTTCATCTTACACTGAAAAAGTGTAACATGGGAAGAAGCAGTTACCAGTCCTCAGATTGGTATGATGTTTCACATTCCTTTACAAAAGTATACCTGTACCATTTTCTTTCTAAGATGTCAGTTTCATCCAGAAAGTTCAGCACCATTGGAACAGAATAATTTCACAAATGTGTGGTCATCCTTCCTCCTATTATAATTTTTGCCATTAAAACTCAATTCACCTATGTGTTACTACAGTGTGGGAATGAGAAAGAAAACATGTTTGTTAGTTATATGAAGTGTCTGGGATGTCATAGGTATTTATTCTGCTTTGCTGACCTATTTATGTAGGATTTCCTGAGGAGAAGGCAGACTATATAATATGGACAAAGCAGACCAGGTAAGTCAATGGCCTTTGGCCAAAGCTGCACTGGGAGCAAAGGGAATCTTGCTATTGATTTTGCTAGTCTGCAGGTGAGAACAACCTTTATTTGCATTCTCTCACACCTGATGGCAGTGAAAATAAGCTCTTTTTTTATGTTCTCCTTTAAAAATGTTTAAAATCCAGCTGAGGAAATGGCTGTTAACACAACTGCCAGCATATTTAGCAACCTCAGCTTCTAATTCCCAGCTCTCATTTTTTTTTATCCAAAGCTTACCAGAACTGAGAGTACTTGGGTTAAATAGCTCCTGCACTGGAGAAACTCCTCTCTCTATCATTGCTCAGGAAGTACAGGGGATGAAAAGATCTCTCTTTGGCGGCTTGTTCATTCATTGTGTCAACTGAGCATCGAATGATTAGCAGTGCACTGTAGAATAGAAACTGGTAACTGTACCATTGGTGCTGTAGCTACATCATTCATAATGACTGAAAAAAATACCCTCAGTTTACATTTCTTAGCAAGCTTCACACTTCATACATCTATTGCAGCTACAATGTATAAACAATTACATTTCCTAGAATAATTTCTGACTTAAGGATCTTTACTCTCTCACAAGTTCAGCAGATATGTCACTTAAATTACATCTCCCTTAATGTACCTCTCTTTTTCCTCCTGAGGGCTGTCCCTCTAAATTCTTTTACCTCACATTCTGTACTGTCATAGATTTCCTTTTTTTTTTCTGCTTTCCAATCCAAAACCATTCTGTCCCTTCTCTGGTGTCTCCCTGCTCATGCCAAGTGGGTTGGAACTAGATGATCTTTAAGATCCCCTCCAAACCAAACCATTCTATGATTCCATGACATTTGTCATCTCCCAAATCAATTAACATTTACTGATTTGTTTTTTCTCGTTAAGTAAATTTCTATTGTCTATTTTCTTGCTTCTATTCTACTCACCTTACAAATCTTGTATTATTTTCTTCTTCTTCCCCTCTTGTTCCATATTTGTGTAACAAGTTTTATCCTCTTTCATTTCTCCTACTCTAATATCCTTTCATTCTTTCTGCCATACTTCAACACACATTTCTTTTTATTTATCTTCGTGGTTTCTGAAATGCTGCTTTTCTATCTGATTCTGTTTTATTATTTAGACAGGCGTTTGACACACAAAATGCAAAATTGTTCAACAGTTGCTCTACCACGCATCCTTTCTACTGAAAATTGACATAGTTAAGGGATTTCAAATTCATTGTCCATGGCTTATTGCCCTAATCATACATGTTTTTTTCAGGTGTGACTTTTTTATTCCAGGTAATAACTTTTCCCTTGGGTAATATGAATGGCAGGTCTACAAAATATTGCAATGTGAGTCTGTTAACATTCTATAACATATATTTTATTTGCAATAGGGTCTCACCTCTTATTGTCATCTCCTTGAGGATGAAAAAATTGTATTGTGATAGAGAATTCTAAAACATTCAGACTGTGCACAGAAGACAGAAAAATTGTACCTTTGTTTGAAGATATGATCCTCTAAAGCTAACCTAACGTTTTTGTAGGGCTTGGATTGATTGTCTAGCATGAGATCCAGTCAGGGTGTAGATAGACAGCTTCCAACTGTTAGTTGCAAAGAAAATTTCCTAAGCTAGGTAATTCAATCCTTTTTATACAAAATAACAATCATCTATCAACTCAAATACCTGTTGAATAATGCATTTCCTTTTCTATTTCCTTGATTTTATGCTACAGGCCCTTTCTTTGACTAAATTTTCTTATTGCCCTTCTTCCAAAATATTTTGGATGGATATTCAGTCTCTTGTTATAATTGGATTGCATCATTTCCAAGAAGAAGACTGACACAATGTTGTCCATCTTTCCCTTCTGAGGCATGGTATCAGAAAGGTTGGAATATGTCACTGCTAACCCCAGTCTAGCACTGGACAGTAGGATTGGCTAAGGTTATACTTCCACTAGAAAATTAAGTGGGCCAGTGCCTGTTTTCTGGCCATGATTGAAATGGTAGAGCACAGTGGGTACCTGTATACCAAAACTCACCCTCTTCCTCCTTCCAAAACACCTACAAAGAACCATTTCTGTCTCAGTTTGTCTTCTGAACAACACTCAGTCTTTGTCTGGCAGAGGGCTAGTTTGTAGAGGGCTAGTTTGCACAGTTTCAAAATTACATATATTAATCAATGACTGATTGCAGGTCTCAGTGTATGCCAGAGTTGGAGACTGTAATTTGTCTCTGTTCAGTTTACTGATAAAGATGTAGTTGACCTAACAAAGCTGAGAGGGCAAGAACCTTACTCCTCACAACATCACTGGAATGGAGGAGAAGCACAACTGGAACTGTTGGAAGATTCCCTGCAACAGAAAGGGAAAGAGTGGCCTTCCAGCTCCCAGGGGACTGAATAAGAAGTAAAACTTTTTTCCTTAGAGCTCACCCATCTCTGAAGATAGGCAGTGTGAGACTATTAGAATGACTGTGAATAATGGGATATTAATTCTCATTTGCAAAATGAGACAATATGATATCATTTTTTACAGTGATGATAAAATGGAAAAATTCATTAAATTTTGTAGTTAGAAACTAGCTTGTGTTATGGACAAATTATTTTGAAATGTCCTCTATATAGGTAAGTGTGCACAAACAGTACAACTGGGCAAAACAGAAATTAAGTAAGGCTATTTCTTAGAAAACCATGCATTTATATATTGTTACAGGATCTGTAAACTGTACAGTTTCACGTACCAGCAGTAGTTACTGTGGAATGGAAGCCTATTCAAATGGAGAAGAGGCCAATATAACTCAAGCCTGAGTAAATGATGTCCAGAATCCTTTTGAGCTGAGCTTTTCTTTAAACAAGAAAATACATTGCTTCTTCTGGTTAACTTTTATGTGAACTGGGGAGATGTCTTTGTAGATGTGTCTGCAAATGAGGATGCACATTCATAGTAGATATATTGATAAGGACAGATTAAATTCGTACATACATGTGCATGAACACGTATACTTCCAATTGTGCACAAAGGGGAAAAGTTTTCAAAATATTTTTAAAAGAAATTTATTTTGCTATTTTTCATATCTTAGGTGAGTTCACTAATAAATAAGAACCACCTTATAAAACCAGATTTTACATACAACCTTGGTAATATAATGGATAGAGAGATGAACATCATAAAAAGGGAATTTGATTTCCTGTGCTAACTGCACATGCGCCAAGTCTCTCTTTCACCCCTCCTCAACAGAATGGATGAGAAAACAGGATAAGTTTGAGATAAAGACAGGGAAATCACAAATTACGGTAATGGGCATTACAGACTCAACTGGGGGAAAGTTAAAATAAAAATAGACTTGGATGATTTAAAAAAAAAGAAAGAAAGAAAGAAAGAAAGAGAAAAGAAAAAAAAGCTTTCACCCTACTCCTTCCCCTTCTTCCCAGGCTCAAGTTTACTCATTAATTTCCACCTCCTCCACCACCCCTGACTCCCAGCAGTGCAGCGTGATGGGGAAGGGGGATTGTGCTCAGTCCATAACAGCTTCTCTGCTGCCTCCTTCCTCACACTGCTCCCCTGCTCCAACGCAGGTCCTTCCTTCAGGCTACAGTCCTTTAAGAACTGCTTCAGCATGAGTCCTTCCCATAAGATACAGTACTTCAAGAACAGACTGCTCCACTGTGGGTCCCCCCCACAGGGAACAGGTCCTGCCAGAAAACCTGCTCCTGCCTGGGCTCCTCTCCATGAGCTGCAGTTCCTGACAAGGGCTTACTCTTGTCCAGGGTCTCCATACGCTGCAGTGTGGTATCTGGTCCACCATGGTCCTCTCTGTGGGCTGCAGTAGTTATCTGCCCCACCATGGAGCACCTCCTTCCCCTACTTCTTCATTGACCTTGGTGTCTGCAGAGTTTCACATTTTCTCACTCCTCTTTGCACAACATCTACTGTTTGTACAGTATTTTTTTACTCTTTCTTAAATACATTATCACAGAGGTGCTATCAACTGATCAGCTCAACTTTGGTCAGTAGCAGGTCTATCCCGGAGCCAGCCAGAACTGGCCCTGTCTGACACTGGGGGCAGCTTCTGGTGTGTTCTCAGAAAAAACCCGGCTGCAGCCATCCCCGCTGCCAGCACCTTGCCATGGACACCCAACACAAAAACCTGGCTTAGAGAGCTATGGATCACTCTGAGGCAGAAGCTTGACATGCAAAGTGCGCTCGCAGCCCAGAAAGCCAACTGTATCCCTGCACCAAAAGCAGTGTGGCCAGCAGGGCAAGGAAGGTCATTCTGCCCTTCTGCTCTGCTCTGGCGAGACCCCACCTGGAGTGCT
Source organism: Neopelma chrysocephalum (assembly GCF_003984885.1). Classification (NCBI taxonomy): domain Eukaryota; kingdom Metazoa; phylum Chordata; class Aves; order Passeriformes; family Pipridae; genus Neopelma; species Neopelma chrysocephalum. The sequence goes on along the minus strand of NW_020897694.1, from coordinate 16,780,302 downwards.
GCATCCAGCCTTGGGGTTGCCAGTACAAGAAAGACATGGACCTATTTCAGCAGCTCTGGAAGCGGGCCACAAAAATGATCAGAGGGCTGGAGCACCTCTCCTGTTAAGAGTCTGAGAGAGTTGGGGTTGTTCATCCTGGAAAAGAGAAGGCTCTGGGAAGACCTTATTGTGGCCTTCCTAAACTTAAAGGAGCTTATAAGAAAGATGGAGAAAGACTTTTTACTTAGGCCTGTAGGAATAGGACAAGGAGCAACAGTTTTGAATTGAAAGAGAGTAGAAGAAATTTTTTAGGATGTTAGTGGTGAGACTCTGGAACAGGTTTTCCAGAAAAGTTGTGCATGGCTCATCATTGGAAGCATTCAAGACCAGATTGGATGTGGCTTTGAGGAACTTGATCTAGTAAAAGGCACCCCTGTCTGTGACAGGGAGTTTGGAGTAGATGGTCTTTAAAGGTCCCTTCCAAGCTAAACTGTTCTATGATTCTATGATAATAACTGCTAGATAATTCAACAGTCAAATCCTCTGTCATTAAGGAAAAGAATAGCACTTTTTCAACAAAATGTTTAGAGGTCATTGCGCACAACACTGTGACTGGAACAATTCAGATATGTTCAGCTTGTTGGCAATGTAATTTTATGAATGGGTGACTAGACCAATAATTAAGAAATTGCTACTGTGTGACCCCACACAAGCTGCAGCTTGAAATCTAAGTCTTCTGGGAAGAGATTATCTTTTGTCTGTATTACTCAACATCTAGTATAATATGGTATCTCTCAGTTAGAACCACTAGATGCTATTGTGACACAAAAAACCCAAATAACAGTATTCTAAAGTATTTCAATTCTTCGTGGTTATTCCTTAAATTATTCTCAAGTAACTTATAACATTTTATAATTCTTCCTCTGAAATGCAATGTTCCCATCAGCATTGACAATCTAAATTTTTCTTGTCTCTATTTATAGGACATTTTCTATCTACCAAGGATGTATTCAAATATCTTAAAAATATCTTTTCATTGTCTTATTTTTAAGTCACGCAAAGCAGAGTCTCCCTTCAAAACAAAGAAATAAAACCTGTAATAACAGATGGAGTGTATTGTCCATACATATTTTCACCATTATTTCACAGGACCTTTTGAAGCATTTTCATGGCGTTGTTACCTCTTGCTTGAAAGACTGTGACAGTCTCTCTTCAAAGGACAAAAGCAAGCTGTGAAAGTGCAGGCACCTCCAGTGGTGTCCTGTCTTTTCTATTCATTAAATACTAAGCTATTCTCTGGAGGTCCTTATTGGGCCTTTTTATTTAGTCTTAAAAGTTGTCCTCAAACACAGTCATTTTAGATTTAGGATCACAGTATTTTCTCATGAGTTGGACAAGCAAACTCTGCAGTAACCAATTTGCAACTCCATTTCTTGATTTCAAATATATGCAATGGTTAACCGTTTGCTTCTTATTTCACCATGAGAATATAAGTAGTTGCGTTTTTTTCCCTCCCCCCTTTCCTCACACCACCACCTGCCAATGAAGATGTTTTACAGCATAAATAATCAGTGCTGTCATCTTAATTCCTAGGCTGCTACTGAGAAGCATGGCCTCTTCACAGTTTCCTTTCTGTTTCCTTGGTCATTGCTGCATCCATAATGAAATGCAACGTGAATGTAGCATTAAAGCTGCAAATTTAAACACCTAGATGTTTAAATACACCCTCACAGTAATGCTAGGTGAGCAAAGCTGCATAGGTCCACTATTTCTGATACTTAGCACACATAAGGTCTTTCAAAAAACTCTGCTAGTTAGCAGGAGAAGGAACTTGACTCCATAGAGCAGGAAGATTCCCTCATTATCCATGATAAAGATCTTATGTCTCTCTTTGTGATTTCTGGGATATTGCTGGCAGATGCACTGTGAAAGTTGCTTCCCAGCTTGCCTCCAAAACCTCCAAACCTCAGAAGCAGGAAACATAAGAATTCACTTTCCTCAGCAATTACAAGATAGACTGACATGAAGCAGTTTCAGATTTTTCCCAGAATAAGATGATGGTCAGCACTGCTTATGAAGTATCATTAACTCAGATACAGCATCAGTAAAATTGTGTTAAAACTCATGTCAGAATCTTTAACAAGACCTGTTCTCTGGTAGATTTTGTTTTCTAAATGAGTGCTTACTGAAACACAACCCACAGCCTTTCAGAGTTGTTGCAGTGTTGTTATACCATACTGTTGTGTTGGTTAGGTTGCAAATTGTCAGGTAAGAGACATCGCCCATAAGATTGCTTGCAGATGTTAGAGTCATTACTACTGGCACAATCACGGCGTGATAGGGAATATGGGGGTGGCACTTACTATCAGAGTTAGAATTACCTATGGGAACCCTAAATATATTATCGGTTTTATTGCATGCCAGTGAAGAGTAACCCGAAGAGCCAGTGAACCAAAGCACTGGTGTTCTCAGAATTTTGGAAAGTACCTCTATTTGTTCAGGACTTCAGGGAATGGCCAGTCATCAGTTTACATTATTAAAATTGATATTGATATTAAAATTGAGATGATCCCCTTGTCTTTATTCAGTTACCTTCCACAGGCACCTAAAGCCATTTGAGATGCCCTAGGATATTCTACCTGCACTTCTGCTGTGACTACAGAGGTTCACCAGTGTCCCATAACTCCTGTGTCATATCTGCCAGCCCCTTGTACATGTTTGAGATATTTTAGGGCATTTACAAAAGCCCTGTGTACGGACAACAACCTTGAGCCCTTGGCAATAGACTAGAATTAATGTCACGTAAAACATACGTTCAAAGTTGCTTTCCAAGGTTCTGGTCTGATATCAGTGGAGAAATACAGGCACCTTCAAAGGAATATTCATTCCTTATTAAAGTAGATGTTCAAGGTGACTGAGTGACTATTCACTTAATATAAATAAAATTACCATGACTATTTATCTACTAATGCAATTTTAAATACTTTCATATTGATAAGTATATTAAAATTAGTATGTATTTCATCCTAAGTATTATTTAAAATATGGCAGGTGAAATGTTAAAATTACTGAACTCTTCAAGCACAGTATTTTCACTTCTATTTTATTTAGTACCTTGCTAAGTTCTTGACTTTCAGCAGAACAAAGCACTTTTTTTCCTTTAATGTTCAAAATGTTGTTTTCACAATGTGGAAACAAGTGAAATTTACACTTTGGAGGAGTATCGTGAGGCCTACCCTTGACTTACGTCTCCCAATTCCAATTTAGTGGTGCACACAGATGGGCCTGTCATTGATTTAAAGATTAATTTCTAGAGAATGTGGTTTTCTAAGGCAGCAGTTTCCAGAGTGTTTACCATACTTAAAATCCCTCATATGTATTCCAGTAGAGGCTCCAATCTGTTAAAAAAAAAAAAGAAAAGAAAAGGCAAACTAACAACAGCAACATTTTCTTGTTTAATTTAGTATGTCTTCATATTTGTTGATGAAATCCTTAATATAGACTACTGGTTGAGGAAGATGATCTACTAGTATCCACTTTCAAAATGCAGAAGTGTAACAACAGCTTTCAGATCTACATTTTAAGTATAATTAATCAAGTAGCAAGCACAAATAAGTAGAAATATGATCAACCCCTTCATTGGGAACTGGAAGTCAATAAATGTGAAGCCATAACCTATCGGAAGTAATACCCATTAAATGAGTTCAAGTTGCTTTTTGGTTTTCTCTTTTTCTAAAGTAAGATTTCTTAAAATTCTAAATAAGATTTTTAGGTTGTTTTTTTTTCCCCTACAATCAGATAAGATGAATCCTACCTACCATTTTTGCCTGAAAAAAATATCCATGCAAAAATAGCTGGAAATCTCATCACAATATTCATAAATATATAAGAAATATTGCTAATAAATTTAACCATATAACACACTGTGAATTATCCCAATAACTTGCCTTCAAATACTAAAAAGAACATCCCCAATCTATTCTCATTATTCCAAATTAGTAAGGCTGTGACTCGTATCAGAACAAAGTGACCAAAGTTTTCTGAGAGTGACCTTCACAAAACTTGGGAACTAAAGTAGCAGATTTCAGAGGAAAAGTCCATGTAACAATTGAAGAAGTTTCTTACTGTAAAAGCTTACTAACCTCCTTATGAAGCCTATCCATGGGAGAGAGGGTTTCAAGTACTCCATTGTCTTTTCTTGCATGGAAGAGAATTTGGAAATAGAAACAAAAATAAATTATTGCAAAGCTAATGTGGACAGGAGAGACAATACTATTCTAGAACAAATGGTTCTGGCATAACTGTCCATTATGCATTGGCTCCTGTGTGTACTTAATGAACTCATGAATGCAACACAATGGCTCACAGAAGTTAGATACAGTGTCCCTTCACATTTTGGTGATGATGACATCTCAACATCTGCTGTCAAAGCTTTTGTGTACCTCCAGCTTCTCTCATGTTAATAAGTTAGACAACCCTAATTTCATAAGAAATTAAAAAATTGGAGACACAGAGTTGTTCTGAGGTTCTTCAGCTGTATGAGAATAAAAATATCACAGTAAAAAAAATGCACGTATACCCCACCAAAACCTGGAGAATGCAAGGAAACAAGTACAGTAGAAAACCAATACCAGCATGTTCTTTAAAATCATAGAATAAAAGAGAGGAATGGAGGCTAAACCATCCTTCCCTTATAAAGAAAGACTACTAAAAAGAAGACTTATGTGTGTTCATGTATGCAAGAAGACTAGAGCTCAAACATGTGACAGCAACAATGAAACTTCTTGACATTTATGTCACGCATTTTTAGGAGAATGTCTGACACATCTGTTGTAACACCCACCCTTCACTATGCGAGCAAGCTAGAGTGTATTATGATGAGTCTTTCCCATCATACCAGGCTGGCCAGGGCCTGGTTCTTCTAAAGACAAGGGGATTCAAGGAAGAAGGCATTTGCAACAGACACTGAACATGCATTGGACACCACTAGCAGAAAAGGATGTATATCCTTCACTGTCTAGTGAGCTTCTCCAGAGGATTCCCCAAGTCTTGTCACTGAAGCAAATACATGAAAGAAAGATCCTGTTCACTTGAGTCAGGATTTCACTACTTAAATCCTGGATGAAAATACAAATCAAGACTGTGGTATTATGCAGAGGGATTCCTCTTTTTATATTGGTTAAGTCTTGACACTTGGACAAAGGGAAGAGTTAACACACCAATTAACTTCTCAATATGTTTAAATCATGGGGTATGCTGAAATATGCAGAATTTCTTTCACTCCCCAGTGCTGTTTAATATTATCCTTAAAGTAATTATTTTCATTTTGCCTTTTTAAAATAAACCTTGTGTGGTGGGTTTACCTCGGCTGAACACCAGGTGCCCACCCAGCCGCTCTATCCCTCCACTTCCCAGCCAGACAAGGGGGAAAGTAAGGTGGGAAAAGAAAACAACACAAAGCGTGGGTTGTGATAAGGCAGTTTATATTTATGCAAAAAAAGAAAGTAAAAGCAGTGTGCGCACACACAGAACAGAAGCCAGCAGTTAATCTCTACTTCCCATAAGCAGCGATGGTTGGCCACTTCTCTGAGAAGCAGGGCTCCAGCACACGTAACAGCTGTCAGCAGGCAGCCATCAGAGACAATGATGCCTGCCTTCCTGCTCCTTGCCTCAGCTTTTATATCTGGGTTGATGTCACATGGTATCGAATACCCCCCTGGTCAGTGTGGGTCAGCTGGCCTACTTGTGTCCCTTCCCAGGATCTCGCCCTCGATTGAAGAAGGAATGTTACAGTGCTGTGCTCCGCAGTAGCCAAAACACGGGTGTGTTATCAACACTCCTCTAGCTACCAGTGCAGACCACAGCACTGTGAGGGCTACTATGGGGAAATAAAATCTGGCTCAGCCAGACCCAGCACACCTTGACAATATCAAAGCCCGTTTTATTATACCCAACAAGTGTGCTTAATAATCATTTGGTAATTTACTCAAAAATGCTTGCTTCTCAGAGGCCATGCATTGCTTGTACATGATTTTTGTCTTGACACATCTCTTTAAGGGTAAAAAAATCAATTTTAAGTGTGTTTAAGGGTCCTTTTTGAAAGGACAGATTCAGAAAATTCTGCCTTTTACTAGGAAAGCTGAAAAGCAATCATCGCAAAGGGCAGAAAAACAAGATTAAAGAAAAATTTTCTTCCATATATCCCTCCACCTATTCATCTGGCAGATTTGCGCTTCAGAAGGAAGGGTAGATATCAAAATTTACCCCCTGAATAGCTGGAACACTGCATGTTACAGGTGACTAATGAAGAATTCCTTGTTCTCAGGTGATAAGAGCTCAATGGTCTGTGACAATAAATTTGTCAGAAGTGTACGAAAGAAAAACCCCATCAATGAATCTGTGGGAGCTGTAAGATAATATAGACAAAAGGCTGCAGCTGGCATGACGTAAAAGCCAAAAGTGCATTGGATTAACATCTACCTCACAGCTAGGATACAATTCTATTCAGACAGTCACATATAGATGTCCACTTTGGAGATTAATCCCACCCCCAAATGCACAGCTTCAACTAGTGCCTTGACAGAGACATTTAGTGCTGCGATTCAGGACATCTGAGATACCTGGATGTCATTGGCAGATCTGACTTGAGACCTGTAGGAAACCTGGACTATTTTGGAGTAGTGGTGGAAGGCCAGGCGGGCCAGCTAGGTTGCCCAGGACTTTTTCAAATGTCCCTAAACACTATGTTTAGGAAAAAGGAATCAAGACCTGTTTATTCAGCATCTGAACCTGAATCAATGCTCACTCTTGTCCACCCCATTTAGATCTTCAAAAGCAGACCCACATGCATATTCAAGGTCCCTTCTTATGACAGCTGCCTGACAACAGACACTAAGTCTACAAGGTCTTTCAAATCAGTTTTTCAGCTGAGGACAGATGACAACAACTCTTGCTCTTATCCCTGTATTAAAAATGTGAACATGGACTCCCTGTGACATGTCATGCTTCAACAGGATGGAGGCAAGCTCTCCCTCAAAAGCATCAAAGCAATACCAAAGTCAATTTTTGGGAAAAACTGTGCCTCAAAAATCTTATCAGCATAAATGTATTCTGTTAGTGCATGGATATCTGAATTATCAGACTTATCTTTGATAACGCTGCTTTTAAACAGAAAGTTCTCAGGCCTAGAAGCTGGCAAGACCCAGTGCATCTCAGGAGCCAAGTCCTTCTCATCTACTAAAACAGAAACCTGACATGACATTTACCACTGATACATTTCAGATCAAGGCATTGTAGCTGGTGTGGAGACTCAAAAGTAGTGCCACTCCTTAGAAGATTCCTCCTGCTAGTCTCTCTTTTACTGTCACAGCTTCACAGAAGAAAATGCTGGAGTGTTACAGCACACCTACACAGCCAAAAAAGTGACCTTCCCTGCTTACTATAGGGTCCTGAGTCCTCTGAGTACCCACTCTGCAAAAAAGCTACTTTGCTACTGTGACCTCCATAGGAATGAACCATCTAACACCCTTCAAAACAGAAATCACACGGAGACTGGGGGGCAGCTTGCTATGGGGACCACTGCTAAAAGACAGTACAGAGCAGACTGATCGAAAGTTGACTCCCTCAACTCTGCACTGTTCTGCTACACTGAAAAGTATTAACAAGTAAGTAACTTTTCCTGTGGGCTAAGGATCATTCTCTAGGGCAGATTCATCAGGCAATGTAGACTTAGCCTTAGACACTATCTCCAGAGGAGAAAAACAGAATTTCTTCAATTCTTCATTCTGTTGGGATTTTTCATTATAGATAAGATAGGAACAAGGCAGATATATTGGATTGTCTTTCTCAATGTCACATTTCAGTCACATGCGACAAATGTGGAAAAATTCTGTGTTAGAAAGGTATTGGGTAAATTTTGCATGCTGAGTTGCAAGATGCAGTCCATCATTAGCAATGCTGAAAGGAAGCGCAGCTGTTAAAAGCAACTGAGAAACTTCTAGTATATGGGGCAAAACTACCTGACACAAGGGTAATGATGAAAATGTAGAATGCTGTAAATTTAAGGAGCAATCTACCTCAAACACTGAGTTACTATAACTCAGAAAGGTGGAAGTCAATATGTGGTACCTGGAAGGAGGAATCTGGGGTAGGAAGAAGGAACAGAGGAAGGTAGCTCAGGTCTGGGAGTCCTCTGGCTTGGAAGAACCAAAGAGAAAATGCATCACTGACATTCACTGTGCATCATTCACAGAGACACATGGAACCAATTCATTGTTATTTGGGGGCTCTTTCTTTTTTACAAAGGGTGGCTTTGGTAGTGCTGTGTTAGACCACAGAGGATAGACAAATACAGTCATGGTGTCATCAGGGACTTTTTAACACTCTACAAGGCAAGCAATCATTACAGTGCAGCCAATACAGTTCTTGTGTTTTTTTCTTTAGTAACCTCTACTATTATTATAATAATTGAAAATTACAGTTAAAAATCCACCATCTAGAATAGATTAATCCCGCTTTTGTTTACACTTGTCACTACATTCCAAACTGCTTCCCTATAAGTGTTTATTATAAAATCACTATCTAAGAATAAAAAAAGAAATCATACAATGTTTAAGAAAAAACCCAAGAACTGGTCATCATCCTGGTATATATTAGCAAAGTCTGACATAAATTAGAGAGCTGATAAGTATATAATCTCAGTACCAACAGTGCATAATGAAATATTTTAAGTAACATAAGGAGAAAGAGTAAAACTATTAAAAAATAAATGTCTTTTTTTACAATGGTATATCAAAGAGTCTCTACTGTATTAAAGCATATAAAAATAATGGAGAAGAAAATTGAGCTGTGAGCACTGAGATTTTCTACATTTGCTTATTTTTAATTCAGAATTCAGGCATGTGTCTAAGACAATATACTACAATTTCATGTATAAATTAGGCAGTAAATTTCAGTAACTTGAAAACAATTTAGATTACAATTGAAGTTAGTTCCAAAGGGAATTGACTTGTGAAATAGTCCTGTCAAAAATGAATGAAGCTCACAGAATAACGGAATATTGGTTAAAGACTGTGATTTGAAGCCCACACTTACTAAAAAGCAGACAAAACCAAGTCTATAAGAACAAGTGTCCGACCCATGTAAGACATCATTTCGACTTGTTACCAAGTTAGCAATATTTACTTTTCTTCGTAGTTTTATAAAATCACCTTTAAAATGCAACCATATAAACTTTAACCTGATTTTAATGCTAATGTTTCTGAAAAAGGTCAAAAAATGGAATATTTCTTTATCTACCAGTAATGCTTTTAAACTCTCTTATTTGAAAAGAAGCAAGTCAAAACCCCCTCAGTCTCCTTATGACAGTAGTCACCAAATCATTTGAGTATTTTATTAAAATATACATCAATAAGAACGTTAAAAATCAGAAGTGACATTATTTTGGAGGGTGAATTGCTAATAAAGTAACACAGATTTTCATCCTGTGTGAAACAGCTGGACCATGACGAGATCACATTAGCACTAATTAAAATGATATTTTTTTGTGCAGTTTTTGTTAATCCAGCTTCATTGGACTCTAAAGGATTTCTGAAATCTGTAATAAAAGCTATTATGTAATCTTACTCTTGTTCTTTTACATCAGGTTACTCTGTGAAATTTCCCTATAATAAACAATATTTTCTTAAAATTCTCACTCAGTAAAATCAATATTAACTTTTTACTATTATAGCTGGTTTTTCCCAATATATGATTCTCATTTAATTAAAAAAAATTAAAGCTTTAATTTATTTTTGCTTGATGAACAAGAAAAATATCATATTAAAGGCAACATTTTGCCATGTTTCTCTTTCTCCCCCACTTTCCCAGGTCCCTGTTGTTCCCAATGTATAATTTGCAAAACATATTGCTTCAATACTTACAATGAGAGAGGCGGCCCAGCTGTGGGAGGGAAAGGACAGCAGTCTCCAATATTACCATAATAATCTGCCTAAGGTCCCATGAGCCCTCTGGAGTATACAATTCTCTATACTGCAGGCCCCAGCTGGAGAATGTTCTCTTGACATGTATGCCAACCTTTGCCTGCAGGCAAAATAAAAAAAGGCAGAGAAGTAATCATGAAAATAAAAAATCTTGTCAACTGTGGTAGGATGCAGTTACCATGTTTTTTTGCTCACGTACGCAGTCATTGTGCTAACAAAATGATAGGAGACTTTAAAAGACTGCAGCTGGTACGTGTTTTGCTGGAAAGGGGAGAACATCATATGCTACGCTAATTCTACAATTCCAAATTTGGGGGAAAAAAATGAGCAGTGATATTGTATTACTGTCAATATGCATGACAGCTTTATTTACCTCCTCTTCTGATGACTGCTTATTACAGAATTTAAAAAGGAAAGTGAAACCCTGACAGTGTTGAGCTAATTGCAAAGGGCCAGATTGTGATCTCATTGTTTTCTGTTGGATGGTTGGGTTTTTTTCACAATGATGAGGGCTCTCAGGCAAATAGTCCTTCTGGCTCAGTGGGACTAATTGGGAAGTAAATGCATCTGTGAAAGCCATGCAATTGGCTCAGCGAACTTTCTAAGAAAATAAAAGCTGACTTTAAATCAAGTAATGAAGTAAACAGAAAAGGTAGTTGGAAGACAAATGTATAAGATCAAAGACCTAATATATGCTTTTGCCCTTCAATTTTAAAATTAGTTTGAACCTAAAACCCAAGGCCTTTCTTCTGATTTCATTCAAACAAAAGAGGTACACCAGCATCACAGAGCTCAAAACAAGTTCTACATTGTTATAGATTTCTAAAAAAATAAAAGCAGTCTTCTCTAAAGAAAGAAAAATGTATGTGCACTAGTCATGGGTCAGAGGTTGCATTTTCAACACAGAGTTGACAAAATAGGACAAAGGGCTACTTATCATTTTAATCCTAATTAACACCATAACAAGATTTCCTTTTCTTGTTTTTTTTTCCTACTAGTGGACACATTCCCTTTCAAATGCATGGTATTTCATCTCACAATAATCTCATGGATTTCACAGATGTGCTCAAGTCACCTATAAAAAATAAGGCAGATCTCATCATGGGAGTCTAATATAGACCTCTCAGCCAGGATGACAATGTCAAAGAATTATTCTTTAAGGGACTAAGAGTCAATTCCAAATCAACTGTCCTTGTCCTTATGGGGGACTTCAACTTGTCAGAAATTAACTGGGAGCATCACACAGCTGGTGCAACTTGGGCCAGAAGATTCCTAAAAATCCTGGATGACAACATTATGGAACAGGTCCTAAGGGAGTCAACTTGGAAAGATGCCCTTCTTGATCTGCTGCTTGTCAACAGAGTGGATCTCATAAGTGAATTTGAGATTGGTGGCCATCTTGGCCACAGGGAACACAAAGTGATCAAGTTTAAAGTCTCTGTTGACAGGAGGAAAAGTGCCAGCAAAACCTCAACTCTGGACTTGAGGAAACCAGACTTCAGGCTACTCGGGGAATTAGTAAGCAAGGTCTCTTGGAAAACTGTTTTTGCGGTTGCTGGTCACTTTTTAAACATCACCTCCTAAGGGCACAGGAGCAGGCAATTCCCAAATGTCAAAAGTCAAGCAGGCAAAACAGAAGGCCAGCTTGGCTGAACAGGGATCTTCTCTTGGAAATAAGGCATAAAAGGAAAGTATATGCCCAGTGGAAGAATACAGAGATGCTGCTCACTACAATAGGGAGAAAATTCGTGTGGCCAAAGCTCAGCTGGAGTTGAAGCTGCCAGAAATGTGCAAGACAATAAAAAGAGGTTTTTTCAAATATATTAATGGCAATAGGCAGCACAGAAATATCATTGGCCCATTACAGAATGAGGATGGTCACCTCACAAACAGAGACAGAGACAAGGCAGAGGTGTTTAACACTTTCTTTGCCTCTGTCCTCAACATGGACGACGGACCAAAGGGGTCTCAGTGCCCTGAGCTGGAGGACTATGACTATGAGAATGATCAGCTCCCAGTCGACCCTGAAATTGTGTGGGATCTGGTGCTCCAGCTGGATTCCTACAACTCCATAAGCCTGATGATATTCATCCAAGAATCATGAAAGAGCTGGCTGATGTCATCACAAAATCTCTCTTGATTTTCGAGTGGTCTTGGGAATCCAGAGAGGTTCCAGTTGACTGGAAGCTGACAAACATTGTCCCAATTTTCAAGAAGGGCAAGAAGGAAGACCCTGGAAACTACAGGCCTGTCAGTCTCACTTCAATGCCTGGTAAAGTTATAGAAATTATTCTAGGAGGCATTGAAAAACACATGAAAGACACTGCAGTAATTGATCACAGCCAGCACAGCTTCATGAGAGGAAAATCCTGCTTCTCAAATCTGATTTCCTTCTGTGAAAAGGTAACCCACCTAGTTGATCAAGGGAAGCCAGTTGATTGTAATTTTTTGGATCTCAGTAAAACTTTTGATAGTCTCTTATCGTATCTTTCTGGACAAAATGTCCAGCATAGCTGGATAAACGCATCATGTGGTGGGTGAACAATTGGCTCATGGGTCAAGCGCAGACTTCAACATCTTCATAAATTACTTGTATGCAGGACTGGAAGGGACACTAAGCAAGTTTGCAGATGACATTAAACTGGAAGGAGTTGCAGAGAGACCTCAACAAATTAGGGGGCTGGGCAATCACCAACCATATGAAGTTCAACAAGGGGAAAGTGCCGAATTATGCACCTGGGATGGGGCAGCCCTGGATGTTCATACAGACTGGGGAATAAGATGCTGGAAAGTAGTGCCATGGAAAGGGACCTGGGGGTCCTGGTCGATGGCAAGTTGAATCTGAGTCAGCAGTGCCCTGGCAGCCAGGAGGGCCAACCCTGTCCTGGCAAAGCATCGCCAGCCGGTCGAGGGTGGGGATTGTCCCACTCTGCTCTGCACTGAGGAGGCCTCACCTTGAATATTGTGTGCAGTTTTGGGTACCACAACATAAGAAAGATACTAAGCTACTAGAGAGCATCCAAAAGAGGGCAGCAAAGATGGTGAAGGGCCTTGAGGGGAAGTCGTATGAGGAGTGGCTGAGGTCACTTGGTGTGTTCAGCCTGGAGAAGAGGAGACTGAGGGGAGACCTCATTGCAGTCTACAACTTCCTCTTGAGGGGAGGAAGAGAGGTGGGCACTGATCTCTTTTCTGTGGTGACCAGTGACAAAACCCAAGGGAATGGCCTGAAGTTGTGTCAGGGGAGTTTTAGGTCAGATATTAGAGAGCAGTTCTTCACCCAGAGGGTGTTTGGGCACTAGAACAGGCTCCCCAGGGAAGTGGTCACAGCACCAGGCCTGACAGAGTTCAAGAAGCATTTGGACAATACTTTTGGGCACACAGTGTGACTCTTGGGAATGATCTTGTGCAGGGCTAACCTTTGAACTCAATGATTCTTGTGCATCCCTTCCAGCTTAGCATATTCTGTGGTTCTGTGATGTAAAAAGAACACATTTAGCTCAATTACTTCTCTTGAAGGTTATGTGCAGTAACAATCTAGAGTCTGATTTGTTGTCTGAAAGTGGAAGCCATTTATGAGACCAGGTGGACTCGGGATAGACCCTCTCTGTCTGGCACATGAATGAGATCATTCTTCAAGTCTACCAGCCAAGTGGACCTTAACTGAAAACACTGAAGAGTTTAAAATGAGGAGGAAACGAAAACAAAATAAAATATATATTGAAACTACCTGGGCCAAGATTAAACAGTGTAGAGAATATTCTATGTGAGTGTAAGAGAAAGAAGGAATCACAGTCAAAGCCCTTTTAAATAGACTTGAACAATGTCACCTCACAAAACCACTGGAACTGAAGAACGTGACACTCCAGAAAAGGGGCTTTCAGAGTCCAAGGCACTCACCCTTAGGAGAAGTTTTCATATAGCGCAGCTTAGGTTCTAAGTTTCTAAACTGTCTCTCTCTATGTTGCCATCTGTAATGGGACATCACAGTAAAAATGAAGTAAAAATAAATCCCACTTCTTACCATAGAATGAGCTGGAAGCCTGGTTACCATCACTGTGGCTGTGTCAAGTATTTAAGCTTGCTAGTGGATTCATCTATGTATTCATCTAAGTTCTTACAAGAATGAATATCATTTTAGGGAAGTTTTCCTTCTCTGTTTTCTGTCTTGTGTTAACTATTAAGACAGGTTGTATTAACTATTTACTACTCAAAGGCACAGCTCCATCAGTAACTCAAATATCCCCTGGTGCACTCCCTTGCACTGTGGTCAACATGCAGCACACAATCCAGATAAGAATGTTTAAACCCAAATCCTACTATTCACTGCATTAGGGTGGCCTTCTTATCCAAGCTGCCTGCTGAGAATCAGTAGTGCCCCAGGAAGAGTTTGAGAAAGCATTACTCAGTATGGGCCAAAACCATGGGCAGAAAGATTTCCAATGTTATTTACCGATACAGATGTAGTATGAACACATTTTGCTCATACTTGAAATAAATTTAATGTATTTTTTTCAGTTTAGTATGATCACCACAAATATATAAAAACTGTTATCATCCTGCAAAGCTATTGTAAAAAGTTTCAAAAAGTATTCTATAACTGGGTTACAGATCTCTGTGAAACATTCTTGCTTTATTTGCTGATTCAATCACCTAAAAACAAATAAAGTTTCATATGATATGTCATTGTGACATAAAAAAACAAAAATGAGTTTTCACAAAATGTAACATGAGTATATGCTGGATTTTAAAAATGTGATTGGTTTACGCCTGAAACAACTTTGTGACCCCAACCCAAAAACAACATACAATTTGGATTTACATGTATTTGCATTTTCCTTCAACTAGATGTACTCATTGATATTAGGCATGGCAGTAAGTGTTTTGGTTGATAAGCACTATAAGCAGGACAGGAGGCCAGAGGCAATAGCAACAAAAAATTACTGTCTAGCAGAAAATATATCTTAACAAGCTTAGCCCACCCATAACCTCCAAATGGCACAATTACATAATTCCACGGTTTTGTCTTGATGATAGGAATACAAGTGCGGTTTTTGCAAATTACTTTTCACTTCCTTCACTCAGTGTGATGTGAGAGACTGATCTAAACCATTTACCTTAGGCACCTATTTTTGCATGGGATTAAATCTGGAAGTTCTTGTCTCTTGTGAAGATCCAATTATTGAGAGATGCCTCTGCCTGAAAAAAGGTGCAAACTACCACATACTAAAGTCAATAGTATGGATTTTATTCAGCAATGAATTTGAGGTAGAGAGATAGAAAGAAATAGAATAGAGAGGAGAGAGAGAGAGAGA
Organism: Neopelma chrysocephalum; assembly: GCF_003984885.1. Taxonomy (NCBI): domain Eukaryota; kingdom Metazoa; phylum Chordata; class Aves; order Passeriformes; family Pipridae; genus Neopelma; species Neopelma chrysocephalum. Next base: position 16,765,031 of record NW_020897694.1, on the reverse strand, counting down.
AAGAGAGATAATGAGAGTGAGAGAGACAGATTAAGCAGAAGATAGTCACCACCCATGGATCCAGTGGCGTCCTATTGGTCCTTCTTCACCCTGGGTTTCTCGGCGGTGGGGGTCCCAAGGTCATTCAAAACTTTTCATTATTTATATATTTTTGCAAACAAAGCAATTAATGCTCATTGGCTACACAGTTCTCTTATGCTCTTGGTCAAATGATTGCCTCCCCTCTAATGTTAATTATTCTGTATGCTCAGTCTTTCAATTTTTTTGAGTCAGTGGGTTTCTTGGGTCAATGGGTTGTGAGATGGTGGTCCCAATCTCCCCCTGCCAGAACTACCTTTTATCCACCTGGAGCCAATTTCAATGCAGTTGCTGAGTTGGCTTTTCTTGTGGACCATAAATTCTTCATTCTTTGTGTCTATTGTGTGACACATTCTTTTCCCTCAGTTATGCTAACCTTCCCTTAGGTCTGAGATAACACTCAGACAATAGTATGGCCTTTATCTTATCTTTAGTGGCTTAACTTGCAGTCCAAGTTCCAGGTATCCACGAGGCATACCCAGGGAGGGTGAGCAGTGTCCGTGGTCACAGGTGCCATCTGTCTCAGAACTTGGGGTGATCTTTGCTTGACTGGTGATGTGTGTACAATTAGTTGCTTCTTTACGCAATTTGCCGCAGTGGGAATTTTTGTTTGGATGAGTTAACCAGGATGTGCTAACCAGATCCCTCGTCCACCACACCTGCAGTTAGTGCCCTTTCACTCCATTCTGTGCTTATCTCCAGGTGAAGTCCTTCTGTGGCCTTAACAGTGTTTGAGACAGGCAACTGTGCTCTCTAAGTTCTTACATGTCTCTGCAGAGAAGGTCTAGTCAGCTAGATGAATAGACAGCCAAAGTTAGGTAAAACGAATGTCCTCTTTCTGTAACTTCAAGTTGATTTGGAAAATTCCTCTAGGCATGAGATGTGCCAAGTGCCTTTAAAAATCCAACTCCAAATCTCTGCAAAATCCCAACCACCTGTGTAATGAGCTCAGTTTGCAAGTACTTTTCTGTGCTTTCCAAAGTCCCTTGGCTCACGTCAGCAGAAAATAGTTTTGACCAAGCCAAACTGTTCAAAATGCAGATGCTGCTGAGAAGCTGGCTCACCCCTGCAGGAGGAGGTCAGGAATCAGCACAGTACTGCAGGACTCTGACAAAAAAAACAAAAGCAAAGCAAAAACATGTGCACATGCAGCCAAGAGTTACCCAACATGAAGAGGACATACCACTCAAGCCTGTCACGCACATGAGATTGGGTACACCACAGCAGCTACCACAGACCCGACACTGAAGAACTATATGCTGAGTGTCATAGAATCACAGAATGCCCTAGTTTGGAAGGGACCTTAAAGATTATCTAGTTCCAAGCCCCCTGACATGGGCAGGGACATCTTCTACTAGACCAGGTTGCTCGGAGTTCCATCCAACCTGGCCCTGAACACCTACAGAGATAGGGCATCCACAGCTTCTTTGGAAAACCTGTTCCAGTGCCTTCCCACTCTCACAGCAATGATTTTTTCCCCAAAATCTAATCTAAACATACTCTCTTTCAGTTTGAAGCCATTCCTCCTTCTCGTGTCACTACATGCTCTTATAAGAAGTCCTTCCCCATGTTTCTTGTAGGTTCCCCTCAGGTACTGGAAGCTCGCAATTATGTCACCCCAAAGCCTTCTCTTCTCCAGGCTGAACAAGCCCAATTCCCTCAGCTTTTTCTTACAGGAGAGTTTCTCCATTCCTCTAATCATCTTGCTGACCCACCTCTGGACTCACTCCAACAGGTCAATGTCTTTCCTTTGTTGGGGACCCCAGAGCTGGACACAGTGCTCCAGGTGGGGTCTCACCAGAGCAGAGTAGAGAGAAAGAATCCCCTCCCTTGCCCTGCTGGCCATGCTGCTTTTGGTGCAGCCCAGGAAATGGTTGACTTTCTGGGCTGCAAGTGTACACTGCCGGATCATGTCCAGACTCTCATCCACCACCATCCCCAAATCCTTCTTGGCAGGACTGCTCTCCATCTATTCATCCCCCAGCCTATATTGATACCAGGGGTTGCCTGACCCAGGTGCAGCATCTTGCACTTGGTCTTATTAAACCTCATGAAATTCTCGTGGGCCCACTTCTCAAACTTGTCCAGGTGTCAGCCTAAGGAAAGGAGACCTGAACATCCACCCAAACAGAAAGACAAAAAGAAAACAAGCATTTCTGAATGTAGAAATAAGTATTTCTACCCTGCATTGAGTGAGAAAGAATCTGCGATCTGTTACTTTTGCCACTGCAATGGACCTTCAACACCTAAACTCAGCCATGTAACATAGTTGTCCAACAAATCTAGTTGCTACTCTGGGGATATCTATCTTCCCACTTTTCCTCACAAAGAAAGTAGAAGACAACTACATATTCATTCCTGGAAATATAAAAGCTGTATTCCCTACATTATTTTGGATATAGCTTGGGACCAATTACTTGGTTCTTGGTAGGTTAAAAAGAAAAACAAAACCAAAATAAAATTAATATCTTCAATATTTGCACTGTCAAATATCCCTCTGTCGTCTCACAAAAATTTGGATAAATCTGAAAATGCTCTAGATCTCTGTTATGATGCTTATCGCAGATCCTGGGAATTGTTAACCCATCTAGGGAATATTTGCTGAACACAATACCCCATTCAGAGACATGACTGGGAAAACAGGATTTGTGATTTGCTACGGAGGAACCACTGAAACCCTAACTGCAAAAAAACAGGAAAAATATTTCCCTGTGATACCAGAGATTTTCAAATAAATGAAAAAGAGGAGAGAAGGTCTTATATAATTGTTGAGCAACATCTGAAATACTGAATAGACCATTAACTGCATGGATCCGTTTTCATGGTATGTTGTATTTCTGTCGAGGGTATGAGATAAAGAAAGAGGGAGGGAAGAGTGAAAACTGACAGAAGTACAGTTCACTAAAAGTCTTTTCCAAAGCCCAGCAGAATAATTGGATTTTAATGAGTGTTGATTCAGTCCTGACAAGTTTATTTCTGTATGTGAACAAGAGTTTTGGAAGTAAACAGTATCACCTATAATGCCATGAGGAAATGTCTACAGATGGTCAACCTAGATGTTTCTAGGAGCATTATGAAGCATGATAAGCAACAGAATGGGCTTCTTAAATTAATAAATGGGCTTAAAAATAAGTTAATTATTTTAAAGTTAGAAAGTTAGTGATAGGACTTCAAAAGAACTCCACACACTAAGAGGAAAATGATTATAAATTTCCAGGAAAAGCTGAGATAAGAAAGACACTCCAAAGACTCAGAGATTTTTGTTTGGAAAAGAGAGAACTCAGACAATTTAAGAAAACAGGATTATGATGTTAATAACTAGGTGAAAAGAAAGTCATGTCATGTCTCAGAGTCTTTTCTGTTTCTGAATTTTCTAATATCAGTAAATTTTATTCTCTCCTTCTCTAGGTTTCCTGATGCTGTCACGATGCTGTGTTCTGTTCACCTCCAGTTCAAGAATGAGATCATGATTCTGTGATGATCATATGCGGTGATATGTATTCACAGAAGAAGAGGTATCCAAAGTGACTTCGCAAGGGGAGAAGTTTCAAATACATTGTAAATAATGTTGCTTAAAACACTCTAAAAGAGTGAATTCCCTTAAAATACCTTGACTTAAACTCTTACCCAATGTGTCAGTGCTTGACATAGTCCAAACCTGTCACTGTCAATCATTTTCAGATGACCTGTATAGCTTATTTTGAGGTTTTGCTACCTGCTGACTCTGCACCTACGCTAAACACAGGTTGATAAAACTCCCCAATGTATCATTCTGCAGTTTGTATAGATAAGGGCTGACAGAAGAACTTCCTTCAGGACAGATGTAAGTTGTTGTCTTCCTCACCTGGGGCACATTTGCTCACAGTCAACAGCTTTTCACTCTCTAATGACACAACATTATTTCAGTTCTTCACTCCAGTTAAAGAAAATGGAACATCAACAATGAAGGGGTAGTTTAACACTTGAGCATTGATCTCTAAAATAGATGCATAGAAGCACAAAAATGTTCCAAACATGATAGCCGCATCAGTTCCTACTTACATACTGACTGGATCATTTATCCAGAGAAGGTTATTGGTTTTCTTTTCCCAGAATATCACCTTCTTAATGAACACCTGAGTGCCACATGCTACTGCCCCTAAGAAAAAAATTCTACTCTCAGCAATATCCCACAGATTTCAGGGTTTTGTTCATACATTCTAAAGTCTCAATAGAAACATTTCAAATAATATGTTCCAGACACCTGGGCCCTTACTGAGCAAAACACTAATTTTTCTGGATTAAGGTCACTGTAAAAACAAATTAATGGGTCTTGAAGTTCTATAGAAATAGTATAATCACATCTTTATTCTTTAGACGAGGCATTTTCTGGCCCCATGTTACCCATTATAAGTTTGGCCTACTGATAGGGGAAAATTTTGGCATTTGATTTATTTGCAAATTATTTCCCTGTTAAAATGATAATGAAAAATATCCTCTTATTACAAAGGTAGGTACATGTTGGAAAATATGACTATGTGAAATGTGAGCAGTGAAAAACTTGAAAAGTGGTCTCACAACATGACAATTAATATATGGTACCTTGGCAGCACAAGTGGTCATTTAATTAAGTCCATTGTAGGTTGTGCATGTAACTTAAGCTTTAATTTTTGTAAACAGTACCTAGTTGCTATGGCTTGAGGCTCAGTATAAGTCATTAAACAAATATATTCAACAATTTGTACAAAATCAAGAAGCAGGAAATACCCATTTCCATATTTAAATCTGCCTGTATGTACATCATTATTTTATTAATTTGCCAATAGGTGCACTCTATCTGTATACTGTATTGACAACAGTTGGCTTTTTTTTGGCCTATACTTCTAGAATTTTGTATGGAACTGTAGAAGAATAAGTTATAGTGATGGTTCGCAACCTTATTTTAAGTAATCAAGTCAAGAGAGGTTCATGACCAGATTAATAAAATAGCTACTTAGGACAAAATGAGTTATGGCTGCAAATCATCATCAAATCAGGAATTACAGAGCAAGCACATACAATCTTTTCCAAGCTTGCATCAGGCCGCTTTCAGAAATTGAAAGAGACAGTCGTACAAAGGCTCAAGCACAGGCTTTAAACTTAATGTGAGTAATCACATTAGTATCAGTTGAACTTCTCTTGTGCTTAAACACATGTGTAAGTCTTTGTAGAATTGGTATCTAAATTCATATGGTTAGACTTTTATGGAATACAGAAACTGCAGAGTGCATAACTCTTAAGAAAAAATGTACTTTTATCACTGATTTTACCCAAACAGTTAAGAGTTCTAATAAAAGGCACACAGAATAAAATTCTTATCCCTTATTCTCCATGGCATCAGTCAATGAGAAGAAAAGACTATAGCCTATCCATATTTAATTATAAAGAAGGTTTCTCTCTGATTAATTGAATCATTAAACATGCACAGATAGATTTCATGATATTAAATATTAGTTACCTTCCAGTATATTAAGAAGTAAAAATCAGAGTGGATTAAATGGGAAGAATTATTCTTATTCTATGTCTTGCAGTGCATACCACCCCTCCCTTGTTTCCCAGGAAACAAAAAGGAAGCAAAGACATTCCACACAGAACAAAAAAATGTGCATAGGTTGCAGAACAACTGGCAAAAAATCTTGGCCTCTCTTTAATTTATTTATGGTTGTAGCTATTGTACTGTTTATTCTAGCCTTTACGAAAGAACAATTCCAGCACTACTCATAATCTGGTACTGGCAGTTGGTGTCTCTATTAAAAATACAATAAAAACACTACTTTAGGCATTAGGAGATATGGAAAAACATACCAAACCAAAGTATCTGCACCATATGTTCATAATAATGAAGGGTTTGTTAAAACATTTTTATTTGAGAACTCATGTTTTAAGTGGAAAGTAACTGCATTAGCAAATGCTATGCCTCAGTTCACAGGTTTCATATATATATCTATATATATACAGATATACACAATTTACATCCAGAGAATTCATTTCTGTCCCATAACTTCATTAAATGAGAGTATAAAAGAGAAGATTAAATAAAAAAAGAGGGAAATTAAGTGTCACTCAAAATGACAAGGCTGAGAGAATCGTTTGGAGAGGAGGCTTTAAGCTGCCCTGCTGTGCCTTTCACAGCTGCCTACACTTCATGTCATTAATAACCAGTAAATAAGATCTGCAGGTGGGCATATAGGGCACCCTGAGCCAAGAAGCTGTAGCTAGGGCTTCTGTCTCTTAAGATGGGTGGCCAGGCTCATTTGCACAAGGCTGCTTATGTTTCCATACAGAAGTGTAACCCTACTTAGCATAGCTTCAGGGAAGCTGCTACAATACAGAGAATGCTAATTACTGTAACCAACTGGCAATGATGCATCCAAAATTAAATGGCCTGTGACTGAGCAGATGAACAATTTTTATAGCCCTAAGTTCAGGGAATGTGGATATTCTATCAAATTAACAGACAGTCTATTTGGTCTTAATAGGTAAATTGAAGTCTTTTAAAAGACATTTAGATGTGCTATTAAGTTATCAGTTATTAAATACAGTTCTCCTTCCAGCCTAAAGGTGTACAATCTGAATCTAAAATACCTGTAGCCTATAACAGTAAAAAAAAAAAAAAAGAAACAAAATAAAACTCAACCAACCAAGAAAAAAAATAAACCTACAACTTTTTATAGCACTTATAAGCTTCATTTTTAGATGAAACTGCATCATTGCCTCTGCTTGTACTCTTGGTTCATGTTCGTCTCTTTGTACTCACACAAAATGCCCTCTGAAGTCAGTAGAAGCTGTGAACAGAGGGATCTTAAGGCACAGACACTGCACACTGCCTCCTCAGTCTTCAATTCCAGGGAAATTTGGAATTTTTCAGGAGAACATTGTAAGATCAAAGATCTTACTTGACTTTCTACAATGAACTTTAACAAATCAAAACCAAGGCCAGATATAAATAGTCCTTGATTTTTCCTGATTGCACATAGTGAATTAATTACCCATATATTTCAGCACAGATGATATAGCAGTCCAGCTTTCATACAAGAGCTATCAACAAATATACGTATTCATCAACTAATGTTATTATCCTCTTTAAAGTTACCAAAACTCTTTCTCTGAATAACAGAAAATATTCAATAAAATTTTTAAAAAAGTTATTAATAAACTATGTAGAAAAAAGTTCCAAAAGACAAATTTTATTGCCAGAGTGCAATCCTTTTCAGAGGATGTTTTGTAACAAGCAAGACTGACAAGAAAATCTTTGGTGCAGTATATCTGGAAAAATGGTTCATTTATAGATTTGTCAGTAAGCAAGAATCATGTTGCTTTCAGGAAAACAGAATTGTAAGCAAGTTTGCCTTAGTGTCCCCCCCAGGAAATAAACAGCTGGATCTAAAAGCCACTGCACTTGGGATATGATTACAGAAATGTCACTGAAGTCAAGATGTTTAGTTACTGGTCAGACTTCCCTTTTTTTATCAATCATATTGAATTGAAACACAGATGTTTCTTCACCCAGCTTTCTAATAAAAAGTGTGGGATCCACTTCATCAGCCTTAAGACATATGTATAGTGTCTGGCCAATTCATCCCAGGGTCCCCTTATAGGCACTGGATTAAAACTAGGCACTTGTAGAATACAATTCCTCAAATGTATTTAGACTGTTTATCTCAAGATATGATGCATCATATCCTAGAAAGTTCTGTTTCCCTGCAGTAACTCCCAGATGTGGTTGGTGAGATCTGTTTATATGTAGATACCTACTTCTTTTTGTTGGGTGAAGAGGAATCTAAAAAAATTTCTCTACTCATTTTTCAGACACCCAAGATGGAAGCTGTGTACTCTGCACGCCCTTCAAAGGGCTTTTTATGGGTTCCTTGAAGAGAGCATGCAAACTGGGAGAGCCCCCTTTCATAGCCACCAGGACCCCTTCTCCTTCACCCCCATGGGCACAGAGAGGTGGGGGGGAGCTGCAGAGATGAGCTTGCCAAGGAGCGAAGCTGGCAAGAACAGCTGCAGTCACCATTCAAGCCAGAATTGATGGATAACATCATCACAGTAGCTCTGCAGTTTCCTCATTGGCCTCTCCCTCTGCTTATTGGTTGTTGATTCCAATAACTTCTCTCTTTGCTCCTCTGTTTCTTTATTTCCCTCCCAACATAACCCCCTGGATAGATTTAAAAAACCATAACACAAAGCTTATAAAACTCCAGCAGTTTCTGGATATATGTTACATCCTCCCCTTCCTTCCTCTCTTGTCAATTTAAGGTCTGCACAGCAGTCTGTTTCTTAACTGCTTTTTTCCTGAAACTAGCCTCAAAGGCTAAGCCTACATTTTCCTGAACTGCAGTGTCCCAGGAGCACTCTGAAGTCTCTGAAGTCATGTCTGACAAGCTGTCATCAACTATCAAAAATGGGGTGGGAGGTTTCTGTTTTAATGCAGTAACATTACCATGATAGACAACAAGAAAAATTACTTGAATATTGAATATCTTTGCTAAACAGTCTTGTAACAAAGAGATGGAGAAACTGAGAGTATAGACTTCAGAGGTAAGTCAAAAAGGAAAGACCTGTGACTGATTTGGATCTACAGCATCTTACATATCTTGTTGGCAAATGCCTGATCCTGCAAGGAGCCATATACAATGCCCTGGTTGCCACTGCACTCCAGAGGTCTCTGATTTTGAGCCAAGGATAACCATATATATTAACAAAATGCAAAATTACACTTTTTACATTTTCAATAAGAAAAGCTTTCAAAGCACAGCTGAATTTAATCAATTCAATCCAATTAATGCAAAAAATTTAAAGACATCTATTGCATATACTCGCAGGAGATACATTGTTTTTCTCTTACGTTATTATGAAGTTCAAACAATTTCATTAAACACAGCTTTGTATATTCTGGACTAAAAGAACTCTGCATGTTGAGGAAGAGATCGAATTAAAAAAAAAAAAAAGAAGTTGCATTTCCGTAAACTACCAGATTCATTCTCAGAAGTTGTTGAGCAGTGAATTAGCGGAACAATACTTCAGTGAGAAAACTCCAATTGGGCCATTTTGCAGGTGTCTGCAGCAAAAAGCCAGGAAGAGTTGGGGCACTGTTGCAGTCATCTCTCTCTATTGCTTTGCAGCTTTTCTTTTTCTTCTTTTCTGCCAGGAAAGACTGTCCAGGATTACTGAGCTCGGTACAACTTAACACACTGCTCACATTTACAGCAGCATCTGTGAAATTACTGGATCAACAGACAGCTGGTTACTACCACCCCACTATTGCAAAGAACTGGTCAGAGGGTGACATATTAGATGTCCTCAGCATTCCTCCTATTTGAAGATCCAGCTGCAACTGGACTCAGAATCCACTTCTGATAACACAACATACATTTTTTTAGGGTTACAGTTGGAGTAACTTAACACATCCCCCATTACATACACTTGCTAGCATTTTTCTGCTGAAAATGACTGTGCCATAGCAGACAATACCCTTCTTGATTTGCCATAATGCAAAACAAACAAATTATGTCCAGCAGGCTGATAGCCCATGCACAACGAAAGTGAAGAACGAGTTTGACTTTGCAGCTGTCAGATAAGGAGAACCAGGAGTAATATATCTGAATGCCCTCTGCACATATTGTTTCTAATAGGATCCTTACAGGATCACTTTTCTGAAAGCACAGAAAAGCACTGTGTGTGATTGATATTTAAAGGAAAGGGTCTGAGAACTTGCCCTGGTGTGATTTCATTTTTTATGGGAAAAATAGTGCTGTGGGTATGCCAAATACATGGTGAGTAGTATATTTGATTGCGGAATAGGATTTTGGAAATTACATCAGCTTTTTTCAACCTCAGATAAATGGATAGTCACAAAAGTGATCCATTCTCCATATTACAACAAATCCACTGCCAGCAAAAATAAGGAATGTTAACAGAGATCTGCATGACTCCATACTGATGCTGAGGAGCACACCAGGGTGCTTTGTTGCTCATGATTTGAAACTGTATTTCAGAGCCTCTCAGGAGAGTTGTGCCAAAATAAATACAGATTTGGAGTGACAACAATGGGCAACAAGTTATGATTTCAGACATTAAATATGAATCATAGGATTTTTCAGAGTTGTAAAAGACAGCGGTTGCTACATGATCTCACTGCTCCAAAGTCCTCAGTCAAGTAAGATTTTAGGGAATGTTGCCTTTAATATATGCTTTTTTACCAGAGCATAGGTTAGAGAACCCAAATGTACTCCAGAAGCTATATCAAGAAATTTGTCCTTCTTAGCATGAAGTACAGCATTCAAAGTAAAACACAAAGTATGGGGTAGAAAAGATTCATTCTGCTTGGTGAATGCTTCAGGTCACTCTTCAGGTATGTGCTTGTACACCTGATATGTCCATATCTCTCTTTCTTAAACTACAATATCAAGCATAAACAAAACAAAACAAAAATATATTTAATTGTCAGGATGGAGATTATGACCTACAACTGGACCAGGAATGTTCACAAACATTACTTGCATTGCTTCAGTACTGCTTCAAGTGCGATGAACATGCTACGAAAAGGACTGTGTTCACTCCAAATGCTTGGGATAAAAGAGCCCTGGCCTTTCCTTGCAGCATCTCACTTTAAAAGTCCTTAGAATTTTTGATTAAAAATGCAACTCCCGCTAAAGTAAATACTGGGTTTACTCCCAGGCACAAGAGATGTAGTAGCAGGCCCTGCAAGAGCACTACCAGGTACCCTCATATATGACCTCCATGACAGGGACTACAGCAGGGCTGGGGACATTCAACCCGTGTACCCACAAACACACCCCCTCACATGGCTTGTCTGATGTTTGGGAGAGGTCAAGCAGCAGATAAGTGCTGTATAACCATCAGGAAGACATCACCATCTGTGACAGATTACCAGGATTCAGGACATGGCCACCGAGGGTGGGAAGAGAAATATCAGAGCCCTCTTTTCTCCCCTCAGAAAAATCCACACTTACTCACAAATTACTCCTTCTGCCTGGGACAAGTGGTGTGCAGCTTCCACCTGAAGAGGGTTATAGGTGACAGATGCCAGTCAGCAAGCCCTACAGTATGACCTGTAAGTACTCAGGACCTTTCAGGAGGAGGTGAGAAACCTGCTGAAAGGTGGCACAATGTGCAGTGGCTGCACTGTTGGCTGGCTGCTCAAATTAAATTTTAATAGAACTTTTAAAAATAATTTCAGCATAAACCACAATGTATGTGAGTGAGCTTAAATTAATAAAAAACTGTCTTTCAAGAATGAAGAATAAATGTAATCTGAGATCAATATTTATGAAGCTGTGATTAATTGACTGATGACCAAATGATTACAAACTTCTGTCTGAGGCAGCTATTCAAATGTATTAGCTTTGACCAAAAAAAATTAAAAAAAAATACAAACTGGGTCAATGAAAAAATGCATTCTTAATCAATTTTTAATAGCACTTAAGATTTTATGATTTTTTAAACTTTGCTTTTAATAATTAATCAGAAAAATGAATCTAATTTAAACAAGGTGGTGTAAGGTGTTCTGTATCTGTTTGATGGAGTTCTTAATGAAGAAATTCAATTAGGGCTGACTTTTCATTATAAATCTCTGGTTTTAAGGAACTCTGATTGGCTGGTAAACATTTGAGACTGGGAGAAAAAGGGAGGTGAACCACACTGCTCAGCACAATCTACTCATTAAGATTTTACACTGTTAATTCCAGCCTCCCCTTGCTAAAGAAAGGAAAAGGAAAGGGAAAAGGGGAACGAGGAAAGGGGAAAGGGGAAAAGGGAAGGGGAAGGGAAGGGGAAGGGGAAGGGGAAGGGAAGGGGAAGGGGAAGGGGAAGGGGAAGGGAAGGGAAGGGAAGGGGAAGGGGAAGGGGAAGGGGAAGAGGAAGGGGAAGGGGAAGGGAACCCGGATGTCTATAATGCCTGTAACTTCATTAAACTTTTCTGGTGTGTTACAGTGTTTTGCCTCCTTCCTTGCTGCACCCTGAGGATAGATATGCAGGTGGTAGCAGGCATGGTAGCAGGCACCAAAAGGTGTACAGAAAGGCTTTATAATTACAGTTTAAATCAAGGCCTGTTGCATCGAACGCTGGTGTAAGAAGTAATGTCAGAGATCAAGCAGCAGCCAAAACTTGCAGATTAATGGCCCAAACTTGAAGATATTCCCTGCAGAAGCCCTGTCTCCTAAATCAGTTAAATCTATGTAGATGGAGGGGTTAGAGAGAGATCATCTATGCATAAAAAGTAGCTAAAATTCACCCCTCTTCACTGTTATATTACCTATTTCACAAAGTCTCTGTATATACTAGCAAATAAAATAAGCACAGAACACAAAGCATGGTCGGTTTATCCATACCACTTGTTGATGATCAGGACCTTGCCTGGTACATCTGTGGCTCACTTCAACCAGCCTTCAAACAGACAGACTCCTGAAAAGCTCATGGAGACATCCTTAGGTTGAGACATACCATTACAGGTGGGTTAGAGAGTGACTGCACAGCACAATACTTCTGGAGCTTTTTCCAGCCCTCAGACATCATTCTAATGCAATTCAGTTTAGATAAAATATCCATCTGAAAAAAGTCTAATGGGAAATGAACCTTTTTCATGACCCTCAAAAATAAAAAAGGGCATAGCCTAATGTCCCGAGTATGCAAGCTGCACTGACTTCAGGTATAACCCAGCATTATCTATTTACTTATTTGGCTCCTTGCTGACACATGTCAAGAAAAATGGAAAGTATCAGAAGACCAAGATCAAAAAATCTAAAAGAGATCATGAAGAACAGGGGTTTTCTCACTGAACTTTGGATGCCTAGGAGCAAGATGTCTACAACCTGAGTTACTCACTTTGAATTCCTTTGTGGATCCTGGAACTTGAAGGCAGGTATATTCTTCAAGAGGAGATAAAGTTACGGTGGTTAAACTCAAAACAAAAACTGCATTTGTAAAAGCAATTTGTCATCTTTTACTACTTCTTGTGAAGAAGACTAACTGCACCAAGCTTACAAAAAAGTGTCAATCTCAAAACGTTATTAAATCACCAAAGTTATTCTCTTTCTCTGCCCCAGTTCACTTACCCAACAGCCAGAGATTAATCTTCTGGCCTCTGTCATTCTTTTTATTTACTTTCTGATAACACAAAATTTTTTCCACAGCCAAAACCCAAAACACTGTTTTAAAGAAAGAGATGAAATTTGCTTACATTTTAAAAGGAAAGCCACATGGCAACTCCCAAAGAGCAACTAGGAAGAGCAGCCTACAGTGCTCAGGCATCATAGACAGGGGGCATCTGAGAGCTACATATTTACACTGAATGACCTCTGAATGCCAGCAAGAAGGGATTAGGCAGCCAGCGAATCCCTGAGATGGTGTCTCACAACAGGAGCCAGTGAGGCCGCAATTCTTGCAGGGCTTGTCAACAGTAAAATCTTGAGCAGGGGGAATGTGTTACCACCTTTTCTGAAAGTAGTATGTTTTAATGACCAGAGGTCTGACTTTAGGCACCTAGAATCCCATGCTTCTTTACTCTTTTTTAGGCAAATTTCACTATGTATTCCCAGAAATCATGTAAAACCACCTGGGAAACCATTTTTGAAAGCTAAAGATCCATCCAGTCTTGTTTTTCGAGGAGGAAAATCTTCAAGGCCAAACTGACCAGACTTCACTGTTGCAGAAGTGGACACTGAGAGTGGATAGCCTGGCTTGGCACTGCACGGTAGAACAAAAAAAAAAAATTAAAATATTAGTGGTTTATATCTACTTGTGTAGGTGCAAAAAAATGACCTTCAAGTTAGGTTTTCAAGGCATAAACTGCCACATCCAAATATATTGGATATATCCAACTTGCTAGAAACAATTCGATTGCATTATTTATCATTTATCAGCTGGGCAATATATGTCTCAAGCAGAAAAGACTTAATTGGCTCACTTCAGGACTCTGATCAGTTTCTCTTGTCCTATATTGGTTCTTTCCAAGCTCTCATCAAAGAACTTTTAATTTTTGTGATGGATGCTATTTTCATATTTTCACTACTAATAATCTCAAGGTTTCTAAGATTTCAAGATCTGGTAATGAAGTGGCTGAAGCATTTCACAAATGAAGCCCTAATCCTGGGAGATCTTTCATATTTAGGTTCTCGACCTTTAACCCATCCTTTCTCTGTAGATTTACCAACAACAGTGGCCAGATTTTTGGAAAATTACCTGCTCGTTTGATCCTCCAGTGGATCAAAGGATCCAGTTTGATCCTTCAGCAAATGCATGCCAGGCATCCCATGAAATTTTTATGTGTCTCATCCTGGCTCCAGCCCTCCTGCAAAAGTATCCTTCATGCTATGTGGACTATGGTGTTCGGTAGCCTGGACCTGTTAAACATTTATCTCTTGCAGTTACATGGTATTTCTCAGTGCCACTTTGCTGCAGCAGATTGTTAGCCCCCCAGCTTCTTTCTCCTTGCTCTCTGAGATCTCTCTTTCAGCACTACAGAATTGAGTATTTTCCGTACCCCTGAAGAGTTGGTAACATCAACCCATAAATTTCAACAAAACCTCAGGCGCTACTAGATCACAAATAATTTTTTAAGTATTTCTTCCCTGACTAGGCATACAACCTCAGCAGAAATCCACTAAACAAATAAGTTTAACCTCCTTACACAGAAAGCATGTTCCTTTTAGCAGCTTATCCAGAAGAATAAACTCCTTTACAAGTTATTTTTGGTTAAGAGAAAATATATTCATACCAACAGAGTTTTTCTCCAACAGGTCACTTTCCAGTTACAGACACTTTTTTGAAGCAGTGGAAGTCATGCCTTTGAAAGGGTTCCTGCTTCATCCCAGATTCATTTAAAAGAGTTTCACATGTCAAATGTAAGATGCATTTCCTTGCTTTTGATTTCTCTTTCATGCATTTAGCCTTTCTACTCTCTGTATTATCTATTCACATTTTTTCAATAAAAGTCAATATAAAAATAAAGCTAAGAAAGATAAATAACAGGGATTCATTGCATTCCTGTGTAGCTTGCTGGCTGCATGATAAACTCACTCAATGAATTTCAGGCTCCAGTGGTTCTCTTTAAAGCTCAGAATACTCAATAATTTTACATTTCTCTTGAAAAAAATTCTCTGAGCACCCTTCTACCTAGGCAGCAGGTCAGTCATGCCAGGACTAAAAGCATCTCCTTGCAGTGGATGTCCACTCACTCCAGTTTATATTAATTAAGGGTATGTCCATTATGTTGGCAAATGGTTCTTTTTTTATTTGACAGTAAATAATTTTTCCTGAAGTTTACAGAAAGGTGTTGTAATGTGTAAACACTCAATCTTTATAAAGCACACCTTATTCAAACCTGTCCTTTCCTACCCAAGGATTACGTTACCATGAAATCCGCTAGGCCTTGTCTACACTGGAATGTCACCACGGATTAGTTTCCTCACTTTATTTGCAGTGACTTACCTATATCAAATTGAAATGCATCCATGCAACTCTGCTATGTCAGCCTAAGATACTTTCCTTGTTAATCATTGCATCCACAACTTTACGCTTGTTTGAATTAGCTGCTCAGCATTATAAGCATTTATCATGTGCCTCAATGTTAAATCACTCAGGTCTATAATTTTCAGCATGTTGTGGTGCGTTTACAAGAAACTACAGGAATCCTGGGATGAAGGTCAAGTGAGCAGACTCCTAGGAGCCTCCTGTCCCACCAGCACTGCTTCCCAGCTGCTCTTCATCAGCCCAGAAAGAGCAACACAGAGGCTGTGCAGTTTGGAGAGTCCTCGGCACAAGCCAGGATACAAATTTTCATCTGTGAATTTGGCCCCTCAGTTACCACGGATCAGGATCTTCCATCAGACATCATTAAGCAAGCATCACCACACACAGCACCTTGCAGGGCTTGGTGGCTTATCAGTCCTCCTGTTCTTGCTGGCCTCAAAGCTGCAGCTGCAAGGGCTGTGCAATTCCCACCTGAGTTGACAGGCAAAGCTTTGGGCCAGGAAGCAAGGGGGTTCAGCCAAGCCGCCTGCACAGTGGGAGGGCAGTGCAGGAACCCAGAGACAATGCAGGGGCAAGACTGCAGCTGGGTATGGACTGGAGGTGATGGGGAAGAGAGGCTCATGCCCTGCGAGTTTCCCCTAGAACATGTTCCAGGGCAGCATGTTCCCATGTCCCATGAAGGGCACTGGCCTGTTCAAGGGAGTCCAGTGGAGGCCACCAAATAGATCTGAGGGATGGAACACCTCTCCTGTGGGGAAAGGTGGAGAGAACTGGGATTGTTCAACCTGAAAAAGGCTTCAGCGTGACCTAATTGCATCCTTTCAGTACCTGAAGGAAACTTACAAGAAAGATGGGGCAAAAGCATGTAGTAACAGGACAAGGGGGAATGGGTTCCAATTGAAAGATTAGATATCAGGAAGAAGTTTTTTACTGAGAGAGTGGTGAGGCACTGGAACAGTTTGCCCAGAGAAGCTGTGGATGCCGCACCCCTGGCAGAGCTCAAGGTCAGGTTGGATGGGACTCTGAGCGACCCGGTCTACTGAAAAGTGTCCCTGCCCATGGCAGGGGGTTGGAAGTAGATGATCTTTAAGGTCTCTTCCAACTCAAACCATTCTATGATTCTATGACTCAGGGGAATTAGCAGGATTAAAACAGTCCGTTTATTCAATTCAGCACGATGAAACGTGAGCATAGGATAAGTTTTATTAGGGTAAAGGAGATCACCCTTGTCAGCGCGTCGGCCTCCTCCTGCACGGGCACTGCACCAGCGTTCCCCATGGCGTTGTGCTTCCCAAAAGGAAGGCCGCGCGGAGGCCGAGAACTCCATGGGTCCCCCAGGCCCATACGGGGGACAGCAGCGGCCCGGCAGAGCCGTGAGGGGCCGCGGCTCCCGCCCGCCCCCCAGGGGAGCGCTGTAACAACGCGCAGCGCCTTTCCTCCGCCGGGTGGCGGCTTGGCCCCGCCGGCTCGCCGTACCGGGGCTGGTGGGGGGCCGGGGCCGCAGCCCGCCCGCGGGACTTCCGTGCTCGTGGGGCCGGGCCGGGCCGGGCTGGGCTGAGCTGGGCCGGGGCGATGGCGCAGCATGGGCCAAACGTCACGCTGTCCCTCACGCTGCCCATCACCTGCCACATCTGCCTGGGCAAGGTAACGGCGGCGCTGCCGCCCGGCCCCCGCGGTCCCGGCCTGGGGGCGCGGAGCGGAAGGCGGGGAGCGGGGCGGTCCGGCCGGCGGCGGAGCTCAGGGGCCCCGCCGTGGCCCGACGCCCTGACCCCCACCGGAGTTGTCTCTTTTAAGGGGAAGAAAGTTGGGGTGTGGGGTCCCTTCTCCCCTGGGGGCCGTTGCCGGCTGCGGCCGAGGTTTGTTGGCAGCACTGGGATGTCGGGAACCGCGCGCGCCCTGGCGGGAACGTCCCGGTGGCTGTTACTGGGGGCTCGGGGCCCCAGGCCGCCCAAATGCGGGTATGAAGCTCCCGAGGGGAAGGGTTTGAGGTTTGGGTTTTTTCTTCCGGTCCCAGTAGGATGCTCTGGTTCAAAACGCTCGGTGAGCCTGTATTTGAGCGTGGTGCGGTGTCACGGAGAACAAGTGAAACAAAGAGGGGATGTATAACCAGGTGGATTTAAAATATATTGAGCAAAACTGCAGCAGTCTGGAGAAAAAGTTTCCAGTTTCCTCTTTCTGACCCTTTCTCAGTTCCTTTCTCTTCTTCCTCGGGAAGCAGAGGGCTCTTGGCTAGTCTGTTCCTCTCTAGAAGCCCCAGACCTAATTTCGTAGTGGTCACTAATTCCTTCTCAAATTCTTTGCTCATTCATTACTACTCTTTTTTTTTTCTTGTTTTCTTGTTCTCAAAAACAAAACTAACCTCTTAAAGCACAGCAGTAACAAGGGAAAAAATAACCTTTTATGTTTATACTCAGGGCATTTACTGACTGGTTTGTTTCAACCTCAGCTGGTCTTTACTCCCAGACCTTCTCTGCTGGAGTGATGACAAAAGAGCAGGCGCACTTGATGTTTAAAGTAGGTGTAGCACTGACAGTGAAAGTAGTCAGCCTTTTCTCAAGCCTTAACTCTGACAGAGAGTGTTACTTTTAGCAATCATGTTTACTCTTTTCTTGGCTTTTCTGTGGAAGCCAAGCAAGACTTCCTGGCTGTTGTCCTGCTACCTCTCCTTTTCTATTTATCTGTTTAATGAAAATGGAGGAGAACACAAACATAGTGTGTCTGTAATGCAGAGAGGAGAGCAAAATCAAACCAACAACGTATTTTCAATTTGAATCCAATCCTAGTTACTTTCTAACTGTAACAGATTGGTTAGATATTCATTCATATCTTCCTATAAAACCACTGGGTTATTTCAAGCCATTGTTTCATACTTCCACTTCTTTTCTAGAGTTGGTCAGGAATTGATGTTCCTGAGTTTGTACTGGAAGAGATTTCCACACTCTTTCTTGCTATATTGCACTGAGATAATACACTAACGTTATATCAGTGAATCTATGGGTGCTACCTGTAATAAAAGTGTTTGAATACTTTTGGTTTTAGATGTGTGAAACTGTTTAAATTTTGCCAAAGTTGGCAGCTCTGACCGTCCTTTCTTTTCAATGCACATCTTTGCCTCTAGCTTGGAACTTCATTGAAAAACTTCATCAGAAAAAAACTCTTCTCAGGAGTAAAGTTAGCGTAAGAAAGTTATTTAGTTTAAATTAAGGAAAATGTCTCGTCAGTTTTGTCCTGTCTTGTAGGGTGGAGCAGAGAGTATTGTGGAGAGTTGACATAACCTGATGCTTCTGTGGTTTGTAGCATAGGCTTCAATCAAGTAGAAGGCCCACCCTGCAATCAGAATGTACTTCTTGCTATCCCTGAAAAATTTGCAAAGGTCTGTCTGCAAAATAGAAACTACTATGTGTAGGGGGATAAAAAAAGAGATACTGCAGAGAAACTCATTCAATAACATTGTTTTTAACAAAGCAGAAATCTTGGGCAGGAAGGACACATTAGCCCCTTTCGTTAACTTGAGCAGTGTCAAAAAGTATATTGGCAAGATGTGTAAATAACCATTTATAATAAGAACTAATTGCTTGGATCAATTTCATGTTTGTCACTTGAACATTCTTTTAGCAAGGCCTGGGCTGTCTTCTAACATATCTGTATTTATAATCAGTAACCATATCAGAAGCCATGTGCATTGGCCTGTTAGGTTTACTTGTCCCAGAATGTCTGAAGGTCTCTCAGACCTGTTGGTTTTGGTGTTGACAGTTTGCTTGGGCTCGAGCACACAGTTCTGCGTAGGATGTCTGGGAATTCATTCACTGGTATCAGTGTGCCTTCTTTTCTATGTGCCTGCTCCTCTGTTAATCCTACTTGAAGGTCCAGAAGTGCCTTCAAAGTGACATAGATGTGTATAGGATTTTATTTCGATCTGCATAGGAATTGCATTTTGTGGGAGGGGAAAAATGAGGAAATTGCTCAAAATCACCTAGCTGATCAAGTCTTCTCAAATGAGCTGTAGTCTTTGTGACATTATGGTCAATTAAGGAACTGAAACTGGGCTGTAATTCAAGTAAAATGCTTTTTGAATATGTCATGGTCCCCCACCCCCTGGGCTCGTCACAGTCAGTGGCTCGGGAACTGCACGAAGGGCGGCAGCACCCCCAGTCACTGTGTGACATCAATAGGGCTTCTGCTTGGATTGCTTTGTGTGGATCCTGAGCCAACAAAAGTACAAAACTCAACCCCGGAATGAAACTTGTAAAGGTGTGTAAATCAGAAGCACTGTACCCTGGAGAGTAATAAATGTGACTTACTATTTTGCTAGAGATATGGAGTAATCATTCACTTGCAAGAAGTATGCTTCTGTATCAGGTTTGGGGTAACTGAGGGTCTCTGGCTCGTCAGGGGGAAGACCTACACTCCTGAAATGTCTTTTCCTGTTTGGATTATTTTATATTATTCTGCTCTATATCTTATCATCACCATCCATATAACTATTCTCAGGCTGCTTTTGAGTAAGAAAAAGTATGGCTAGAGAAAAAGTTCTGGTATGGGGTGGGGTTTTTTTGGTTTGTTTATTTGGGGGAAGGGTATTGGGGGGTTGTGCTAGCTGCTGGTGAGAAAGCTCTTTTTCTGTTAAAGAAAAGCAGTAAATAACATGATTTTTTTAAAATAATGGAAATTGTAATATTTAAATTTTTCCAAAGCATTGGTATGCTAATGCCTGCAATAATCACAAAAAAGTGTTGATTATTATAAAAATCCTCTCCTTAGAGGTAAAGTTCAGTTTCTCTCTGTTCAGACCTTCAGTAACTTGAGTGTCTTTTTATGGATAGATAATTCCTATGGCTCCCAGGACTGTAATATAGGAGATCCTAAAAATATTGTGAATCATGTAAGAGGGATAGGTAGGGAATTGGAGAAGAAGCTGACAGATCTGGGCCTTAATTCATATCCACATGTATTTCAGTGTATTTCAGTGGTAAAAAACAGGACACATCTAGTCTGATTGCCCAAGTGATTGTTGGCTGCCATTTCCAGGTCCTTGCTTCTCCCTGCCAACGTTTCATTTTTAGTTTGACTACTTTACTAATAAAACGAAAGAGGAATATCTTGAAAGAGCAATATCTTGGGGGGTGATGAGAACTTCATTTAAAGTTGAAAGGATTCTCTTGAACTTGGGTTTTAAGTGCAGTACAGTTGAATCTAAAATAATATATACTGATGCTTCTGCGTCTTAAAATGTGTTTCTTGGGCAAAGAGGGAGTGGAGGAAAAACAAATAATTATTTCCTTCTGCATCATATTTGGTCCCTCTATGCACACTTACTTTCAAACAGGATTTATAGTTAAATGAGAAGAGAGAATAATGCATTGTCATTAATATTTTCTAAAAGTTTGTTTACCCTGCTGTTTCAGAAGGGGAGCAAAAGCTTCTTGAAAGAATCTGTGTCTGATTGGAATATTTAATCCTTCAGTTAGCTGCCCCATTCCTGGGTAATGACTTATTTAGTAGCAATGCATATCTAGCAGGAGGGTTGAATTAGTGATTGCTGGTTCATGTTTCAGCTCTGTGGTTTTGGCCCTGATCCTTTTTAAAGCTGATTTCCATGAAGCTGATTATGTGCAGGCTAAAGTTAATCTGTAACACTATACATTTCAATGACACCTCTTTCAAGGCAAAGGGTTGGTTGTTGCCAGGAGAAATCCCTCCTTCCCTTAGTTTTGAAAATCAGTTAATGTGGGTCTTTTGGTCTCCTTCTGCCTTGGGAGGCTAATGCATTTCACTGGAGCAGTTGGCTGTAGTTCTTGGAGGTTGTGGGGGGAAGGAAGAGTACTGCTCCCACATCATGTGTTAATGAGCTCTTGGAACCAAGGACCTTGGTTTGGTGCCTTCAATAATAGGGAAGTTTGGTGTTTGAGTCAGGAGATCACTCCTAGCTAGTCCTGTGGAACAACAGTGTCACTTTCTTGCAAGACCAGGCTTGTATTGAGAGATGGAGTTGTGTATTTTCGTATTTTGTTACCTGGAAGAGTTTTAAAGTATTCACAGTGTTTTTCTGTTTGTTTTTTTTTCTCCCCCTTAATACTAAAAGGTCCGTCACCCAGTTATCTGTGTGAACAACCATGTCTTCTGTTCCATTTGTATTGAAGTGTGGCTGAGGAACAATAATCAGTGCCCAGCTTGCAGGATTCCTATCACATCTGAAAACCCCTGCAAGGAAATTATAGGTAAGGACAACTTTAGGCTTTGAAGTAACTTTCTGGTATTTACTGCTGGAGGAAATTGCTTTGAGTCGAAAGATGTCCGGATACCTTTTTTCCTGTGTGTTTTTTACCAGCATCTAAGGAAGAATTAACTTTAAGTCTTTCCAGAAACATACATAATAGCTACACGGTTACATTTCTAAAGATGATGTGTATATTAGTGCTTAGATTATTCGTGGTAACCAGTACCCCACGCCTCTATCGATTGTTGTTTAAATCTGGATTGGACGTCCTGTAATTGGAAACAATGTATTCTCACTTGAAGTACTCCACCAATGCAGTGCAACCTGCTGACCTAAGAGAACAGCATTTAGCTGAGAAATAGTGTACTTCAATCCAGAATCTTGAATGCGTATGTGGTATTTTTTATTGTTTTGTTTGTCACTTCCTCCCTTTTGCTTTATTTTTGAGAAAATTACTCTTAGCACAGAAATATGACAAAGCTACAGCACCTGAATGAGGATCTGAACTTCCAGAGCTAGGAAATACTGCAGTCTTTAACATAAAATGTCGGCTCTGCTATTTCGTTCTGAGAGAAAAATATATCTGAACAATCTCACTTTAAAAACTTACTGTCTTGTACTAATTAAATGTAGGCTTGATATCCCACCCCCTCCCTTCAGTTTTAATAGTATTGTCTTAAATAAGATAGGATTCTGTTAACAGAAATAAAAAGTTAAAAAATTTAAAAGTTTCCTTCCTGCTGTGAGTCAGGATTTTGACTTCTCAACACCACTAGTAGATACTCAAGTTGAACATTTTCTGAAAGTGAAAGGACTTTAAATCTCCCATGGTAGCCGATTGGTCCAATATTAGCTGCATTCATAATATGAAAAGTGCTGTAAGGTGGATTACTAGTATTGAATTGACTGAAGAAGAGACAATACCAGTGCTTCTGTCATCCTGTGTTGCTTTAGGAGGAACAAGTGAAAGTGATCCTTTATTTAGTCCGGCAGTCAGGAAACACCTACGTAAAACAAGGCTTGAATTGCTCCACAAAGAATATGAGGTAAGGACGGGGGGGTGTTGTGGCTTTCCAGATGAACTGCAACTGTTACATTGCTGCATACAAATGGTGAGTCCTGCTGTTTTTAATTTGAGTAAAGGTTTATACTGTATCTAAGTTAAACTCAGCTGCATTAAAATCCCACCTTTTGACTCAGGTTACAAGACAGCATTTGCTGGTGCTTGAAGTGGCCCCACTGAAGTCATGATAATAGTCTTTCTAGGCTACAGGTAGTCGAGTACAGCCAATTGTTTAGTTTTGTGGAAATTCTACCCCCAGGTGGTATGGGAGGGTTTTCTTTATGCATACTAGGTGTAGGGAGCTTTTCGTTTTGTCTTCAATACAAATGCAAACATTTTTTGAGGTAATGCCCTCTTGCTCAGGGAGATTGAATTCCTTCTTAAAGAATATTGTCCACTGTAACCTTCTGGCATAGGTTAATTTTTAGTGTTATTGTTTTACTGTTTCCTGAAAGTGAGTAAATACTTCAAAGTGGAGCTTGAATGCTTAACTCTCCTGCTGGAAAAATACTCTCTTGGGAAGAAGATGAAAAGCTGTTAATAAGGAATATGCTTAGTTTCTTTTCTCAACTGTTATTCCCTTAGTAGCAGCAGTGTGAAGACATCACATATTTTTGAAGGAAACCTGTCTTGGGGAGGAGAATGAGGGAAGGGAAATGGACTCTATATATCTTTAACACTGGAGAAGTAAAAGCTATCTTTTGTGACAAGCTTGCCTATAGCTCAGGTTCTTTTGTCCTGTATGAGAGAAGGAGTCAGGAAAAAGAGGTTTCCTTCCTTTCTATTAAATCAACTCCAAATTCACACAGCTAGGCATAGAATCATAGAATCAACCGGGTTAGAAAAGACCTCTGAGATCATTGAGTCCAACCCTTGATCCAACACTGCCGTGGTCACTAGACCGTGGCACTAAATGCCACATCCAGTCTCATCTTAGAAACCTCCAGGGACGGTGAATCCACCACCTCCCTGGGCAGCCCATTCCAATGTCTGATTACTCTCTCTCTAAAAAATTTCTTCCTACAACCTCCTTTCAGGTAGTTGTGGAGAGTGATGAGGTCTCCCCCGAGCCTCCTCTTCTCCAGGCTAAACAACCCCAGCTCCCTCAGCCTCTCCTCATAGGACTTGTGCTCGAGTCCCTTCACCAGCCTTGTTGCTCTTCTCTGGACCTGCTCCAGCACCTCAATATCCTTCCTGAACTGAGGGGCCCAGAACTGGACACAGTACTCCAGGTGTGATCTCACCAGAGCTGAGTACAGGGGAAGAATCATTTCCCTGGTCCTGCTGGCCACACTGTTCCTGATAGAGGCCAGGATGCCATTGGCCTTCTTGGCCATCTGGGCACACTGCTCAGCTTCCTGAGGCTCATGGGCCACCTGGGCTCATGTTCAGCTTCCTGTCAATCCAAACCCCCAGGTCCCTTTCTGCCTGGCTGCTCTCCAGCCACTCTGTCCCCAGCCTGTAGCGCTGCCTGGGGTTGTTGTGGCCAGAGTAGAGGAGCCGGCACTTGGCTTTGTTGAACCTCATCCTGTTGGAATCAGATCATCTCTCCAGCTTGTCCAGGTCCCTCTGAAGAGCCCTCCTGCCTTCCAGCTGATCAACACTCCCCCCCAACTTAGTGTCATCTGCAAATTTGCTAATGGTACACTCGATCCCCTCATCCAGATCATCAATAAAGATATTAAACAGAACTGGGCCCAACACTGATCCCTGGGGGACACCACTAGTGACCGGCTGCCAAATGGATGCAGCACCGTTCACCACCACTCTCTGGATCCGGCCATCCAGCCAATTCTTGATCCAGCAGAGACTGCCCCTGTCCAAGCCATGGGCTGCCAGCTTTTCCAGGAATATGCTATAGGAGACGGTGTCAAAGGCTTTGCTGAAGTCCAGATAGACCACATCCACAGCCTTCCCCTCATCCACCAGGCGGGTCACCTGGTCATAAAAGGAGATCAGGTTGGTCAGACAGGACCTGCCCTTCCTAAACCCGTGTTGGCTGAGTCTGATCCCTTGTCCATCCTGTAGGTGTTGTGTGATTGCACTTAGGATGATCTGCTCCATAACCTTGCCAGGCAGAAGAATAACATAAATCTCTTAAAAAAACCCCGAATTTAAAATGGGTGTTCCAATGACAGGGGCAGAGGCAGGCTTGATTATTTATGAAAATAAGCCTTGGATTTGTGTCAGTGCTATATATGCTATATATACTAGCTTTAGTAGTCTGACCGTGAACAACTCAGGTATTTAAGCTGGTGAACAGTGTAGAAGATGTGTTTTCAGGATAAATTTTTTATCCCTTTAACAAACCTTTTGAAGGTTTTTGCTTCTTTGTAGCTTCAGACTGCTACAGCTAAGAGCTCTGTTCCTTGCATTTTGAGAGTCTTTCCTAAGATGTTGCTACTTTAGTGTAGCTGGAGCAGCCTTTTTCGGGCAGTGTTCTGTCCATTTTGAGTTTTGAGGCTTTCAACATCTGAACATGTGATGTTTCCAAATTATATGAGAGAAACACTCTTATAAAACAGCAAATGAGTCAGCAGAGGACAGCCTTAAGAACACCCCTGATACAGGAAATCCTCCCACAGAGTGCCCTAATAATAGATTCATGTTGCTGAATGCTTTGAAGCTTTTGGTCTGCCCACCGGTTTATTCAGGGTCCTTTATGTAGTCAAGGGATTCCCTTCACTAAAATCTTCACTATGCTTGAGTGTGCAGGTTGATTAAAATCCTGCCTAGAGCACAATACGTAAGCATACTTATATGTGTAAGTGAAGGCATGCATCTGGGCTTGACAGAACCCATGTTTCTAAAGTGCTGTGGGAACTTGTCAGTATTATTCAATTAATCTCACAAATTATTTTAATTCCTGTGAATTTCTGACACCTTTAGGATGAAATAGAATCCCTGCAAAAAGAAGTAGAAGATCTGAGAGGTAAAAATGTTGGTTTACAGACACAGCTGAAATCTCTTCTGGATCCTACAGCATCAGCTTTGTCTTGCCAAAATGAGGAAACTAGCCAGTCAGCAAATGAAGCAAGTACCAGTGGCCCGGAAACACCAGAGGAATGGAGCAAAAAGCTGAAAGCTGCCAATGATATGTATGAAAAACTGATGGATAATGTGGAAAAGCTAAAGGAGGTAATAAATGCAATAAACACATTTCTTCAACTATCTTGTAGTGTAACTGTTTCGTATTAGTTAACCGGGAGTGAGAGATAGCATGACCTCTGGGTACTTCATAGATCCAGAAGAAAGAAAAAAAATTGAATTCCAGTGACTGTTGTTGTATCATAGTATTTCCATATAGCACTTGCAAGTGTCAAATGTTATTGCTTGTTCTAGTGAGTCCTGTACGTGCCTGCTTTTCAACTCCTCCGTCACTCTATGCCTGGGTAATTGGATTATAGTAGCACTTGTCAACAGTATTGATGACCAGATTTTTCAGGCTTGCAATAATCTATATAATATATCTATTTTTCAACATTCAGTGGGCAAACACAATACAGTTGGCTGAGGCAGATTTTGCACTATTGCCCTCCCTGCTAGCCGATATTTTTGGTGCAATTTGCTGAGACAGGGTAACTTGACCCTTTGACCAAAAATAGACAAGCTTCAGCATTTTATGACCAGAAGATCCTTTACTGGAAACCTGCAGCCTTTTTATACATCTTGTTGTAATATAAAAAAAAATCTGATACTGCAGAAGCAGGGATGCAGGAGATAGACGTGTGAAAATACATGTAAATAAAAATATCTTGCAAAATATACCTGTGGGCACAAGAAGGATCACCTCAAACACTGAATAAGAGCGAAATTTCAAAATTAATTTGAAATCAAGGTAGAAAGAGCTGGACTTGCATTTATTCAAAATACTGCCTTTGTTTTTTCTATTAACAGTCCTGAGTTGCCACCTACAAAAATGAAGTGTGATGTGTTTAGGACTTTTTTTTTAACTTTTTAAACATTAATAGTGTTCACACTTATTCTGTGCTACAGAGTCAGAGGCACACGTTATACTGTTCTGCCATTCTGTAGTTAAAAGGACACTTCTGGGACCCCAGGAGCTTCAGAATCACTTGTAGATGGCAAAAGGAAATTCACAGCAAGAAGTTCTTGTCTGCCTATTTTTTTGTGTATTTTTTTTCATGAGGTTAAACTGTACTGACTTTTTTTTTTTGATGACTAAGTTTTTTAACTTTTTCCCTAGGTAAGTAAAAAAAAAGAATATAGCAGGAACTGAGGGAAGAGTTTGTTTGGGTATTTTTTTTCAATGTAACTTCAGCCTTAACAAGAAAAGGGCTTTAAGTTTATGGAATCTCTAAATTTGATTAAGGGTTAGAAACAAATAGAGATTTAGATGCGTTTTAGGGAACAATCTTAAACTGTTGTCCTAGAATCATTTAGGTTGGAAAAGACATTTAAGATCATCGAGTCCAACACTCTTCCCATCTGTTCCCTCTTCAATAGCTGCTCAATTCCATAAGCTCTCCTTTTAGACCTTGTCTCAGTTGTAAGCATGCACTGAGCAATTCAGTCTGAACAGCAAGACCTCTTTCCCACGCACACACAGTCTGGAACCAGAAACCTTCTTATCCATGAAAGTGCCTGACCCAGGGGTTTAATCCATACATCTCTTGCTAGTGAGACATGGTTCCTTAGCAAATGTGCTTGCCATCGCTTTCTTTTTCAAAACCAGACTGAGTCAGGAAATAGCAACCACCTTTATCATTTAATGTCCTAGAGCAGAGAAATGTAGAAATGCCCAAAGTAGGCATTATAGCTTTGAGTGGAGTCATAACAAGTATGGGAGTGGTGAAACAAACCCAACAGTAGAAATACTGGACAAAGTACACTCATTAAAAATGCAGTTATGTGAGCTAATTAATCTAGACATCATGCTGCAAGTGGGGGTCCCTTGCAGATTACTGGCTTGGAGGGTCAAGCACTCTCTGGAGGAAGGACGCCAAAGAGGTTCAGTCCTGCCTTCCCATGTGCCAGGTAGATGCCCTGCCCACCAACGCTACGCAAGTCATGAAATTTTTTACTTGATTATGTGGTCGGGGGAACTGTCTCTGGAAATGGAGAAAAGCCTTGGCCATGTTGTCAAATGGAGCTTCTTTGGAACTGAGGTTTCCTGAATTCTTACTCATCGCTTTCAGGATAGTTTTTTGTGCTTTTATTTTTTGAATACCAAGTGGTTGACACTCAGGCACCTAAACCCTGGGCTCACCCTTCCCTTGTCTTCTTTATCAAAGGTCTCTAGTTATTCTTTTTGCCCTTAGGAATATTTGGTGTTGGGGAAGTGGGGCGTTAGTTTATTTTTTTCCGCTCTGTTCTCCCTACCCCTCACCTAGATTGCTAGGGATATTTGTCTAAGCATTTAAAGTTTCCTGCCTCTCTTCTCGCATTGTTCGATGCTTCTAAAAAAGTACATTTCATTCCTGAGCCCAGTTGCATAGCTCCTTCTTCAGATCTAACTCTAGATCATACTTTTATTATGCAGTGGAAGTGTTATCTAATTGAGGTTATAAATTACAAGTCCTGGACTGGTGGTACTTTTTTTTAGCATACAGAGATTCAGCAGACTATGAAGTGCAAAGAGTATGTTCTGATTGTTAGGATAGGGCATTCATTCTTCTGAAACACAGTGGCAGGAAAACTTCTCTTTATATGAAGCATCTTGTTAAGAAGGGTGTCTGCTGAACTGAGAAGAAGGAATTGACCTCAATTCAAGGAGTAAGAAGGGTTGTGAATCAGGAATCTTAATCACAACATCCTGGAAGAAAGTGAAGAAAGACTGCAAATAGCTTGTCGTAATACATTTACATCCACAGGATAACTATGCTTTAAAAACAAGCCAAAAAACCCACAAAGTAATGCTGCTCTAATTTGGAATGGGGGAAGCTGTTCAACATTAGTTTTGCTGATACCTGCACATTGTAATGTTAATGTACTTAACGTATTTAGTCATGTGGAAAAAAAAACATGGAATTGCCATTAGTACATCTCCTTAATGACTTTCTGTGCTAACTAACATTACTGTGTTTATTTCCCTAGATAGGACACTTGCAATGTATTTTGGGAATATAAATAAAAAATGTCTGTTCGCTATTCAGTTTTGCAAACCATTTCCCATGGTGATTTTTAAGTGGTGTCCCTGTCTGAAGGCTGTTTCCTGCCTTCACATTTCTAGTTCTGTCCCTTTAAAAAGGAGAAACAGCTTGTCCTATAAATATTAGAAGTCATTTCTGTTTAACTGTATACTTATTTTTTTCTATTTCTTTTCCTTAGGCAAATAAGAAACTGAGCATGGAAAACAATAACCTTTTAAGAGAGAATTTGCGACTAAAAGCTGAAGTTGATAGTAGATCACCCCAAAAGTATGTGAATATTTTAAAAGCTACCATATTTTATTTATAGACTGTTTAACTGTTGTAGGACTTTAACCTAAAACTGTGGTGGTGTACATGGTGTTGCATATGTGTTTCCAGGTAGACTTTGGAATTTTTATCCTCATGGACTTGGTTGAAAAATGTAACTTAGAGAATAGCAGCAAGTGGGTGAGAAATGCGTCTTAGAGAATAGCAGCAAGTGAAGGAATATGACTTGACTACAACTGGTATTCCTTGAGTTACCTGGCCAATATTGAAGAACTGGATTCATTAGTTGAATTCTACAGTAAACTTGTTATTGGGAAATTTCTAAGTCTGGTATATGGTCAAAGTAGAAGGTCTCTTACTAAGTGCAGATGTTCTGGTTGCTTGTGTTTTGGTTTGTTTTGTTCTTCCTTTTGCTGCCTTCATGGTTTGTTTTGTGGGGTTAGGCTCCCTACTCGAGGAACGTTCCTGATAGCTTTGTGTCCAGCAACGTATGTGCAATCAAGCTTCTGCAGCATGAGAACATCATTCCCGGAACTGACACCTGTGTTTAATACTCTGTCATAAACAGTTAAAACATGAATGACAATGCCCTCAAAAAGCAGAAACTTTGCCGTATTGCTCAGAGCTGTGTTGTAAGGTACCTTTCCTTAGGAGTACTTCATGAAGCAATATATTGATATTTTTAAAGTTGTGTTCCTTTCTTTCATTAGCTTTCTACCATTTTTCTGTCATTGGTTTAGAAAGTAAAAAGTTAATAGCAATATTGGCCAAAGGTTTATACAGAGCTTTTGAGGAAGGGGGTTAGGAGGCACCTGCGTAATGTAAGAAGAGAGCTCTCTGGATTTTGTTCTAGTTCACAACTCACCTGCTGGAAGATAAAATTCATCCTTATAGAAGAGCTTACTTGCCAGACTGCTTTTTATTTGAGACAACAGAAAAGAGGATGCATGATCCTTGGGCTGTGAATACATAACAGTACATTCTGCCCTGAAGTTCCCTAATAAGATAGAGCCCTGTTTAAGGTCTTGGCAATGGCTTTTATGATGTGGAATATTTTTTCCCATAAGATTCAAGAGTGAGTTGGCAAATATGGCAAACTTGAAAACTAAATAAATTTACCTAAATAAATCCTAGAAAAGAAGAGCTAGAAAAGACTAGATAATATAAATTGATTTTTGCTTTACTGATACTAGGTAAACTCCTCAGTGGAGAGAATTTCCCTTTCTTCTAGCTTGTGCATGCTTTACCATGGTCAGAAAAAATTAGATGTCTGAGGGGCAGAGGTGTGAAGAATTAGTTTTTGCTGCAAGCCAGTTATTTTTCCATCTTTTGCTAGTGTTGCCTGTCATTTTCTTCTTTAGAAGCACAGATGAAGCCAAATGTTATTAGAAATTAGACAGTTTCAAGATCTGTCTTGCAACCCATATGCCAGCTAGATTTGCCTGTCTATGTCTCTGATATTAATTTTTTTTATTATTTTTTTAGTCTCCAGAATAGATATCGCATCCTGCCTGCCTATTAGGAATTATCTTTGACCCATACTAACTCTAGAACTGTGCATAGGATTTAGGATATGAATTGGATCAGGCTTAATCTGGGCTAGGAACAGTTCGAACACTTCAGGAGTTTGTATGTCTGTACCCTGATTCTGCTATATTCAGTTTTGGCTTTACTTTGGGCCCAGTGGTGTGCTACAAGAATTTAAGTATATGCAACAAAAAAACTTGTCTTGGAAGAAACCCTTCAGCACATTAAATTTAGCAGTTTTGCTTCACCCTACCTGTACCCATTCATTCCTAGTCATGTCTTATAGACTGAATTCATCCAGTTCTTCTAGATAAGTGTAACTTGAGAGAAAAAGTAAAGTTCTGTTTATTTGGTTTTGTTCTGCACTCAGGGGTCTCCAGTGTCTATGGTTTTCTGAAGCAGTAAAGCTTAGAACTGGGTACTAGATTACAAGTGAAGTCTCAGTAGCACTAACTAGAGCAGAAAAACTGTCTTATGTCTTCTACAACATCTTATATCTTACAATACCTTTTTTGTTCTTTCGTTTAACCTGACACTTCTAGCACAAATGGCCAGTACCAGTTCTGTCAAATAGCTACTTAGAAAGCTACCTTCCTACCTCATTTTGCATTTGTGCTGCTATGTCTCCTTTCAAAGTGTGGGAATTAACCCATTTATTGGCTTTCTTCAGGTTGGTGTTTTGATGCATGTCAAACTTCATTTTTTCAAATTCCAGACACATCTTTCAGGTGGTGGAAAGTCTCTCCCATCTTAGTGTTGTTAGCAGAATTTTTAAATTAACTTTCATCCTTGTGGTCATCAGTCTGGTCAATATCCAGACCAGACCTAACTCAAGACATTTTTTAAATGTTCTTTCAGCTCTAGTAGCAAACTTTGGCAATACCTCATAGGTCTTTCAGCTGGGCTTCACACACTGAACAGGGCTTGCAATAAATGTCTTGCTTATGAAATCAAAATTGAAAGCATAAGCATGAGAGCCCAACAATGTCACTAGAATCAAAAGTTTCTGTGCAGGTACATTGATTTGCCAGTACAGTTGTTCCAGTGTGCTTTATTCAGAAGTTTTCAGAAGGTAATTTTTGGAAAAGTTTCTGGATGAGTCTCTAAAGCAATTTAAAACAGCTACTGAATTGGATCTTTGTCATTTACTGTCACAACCATTGTTTCATTTGTCATGTATTCCTTAGCTTCAGAGTCTCAGGTATGGATTCATGCTTAAACTGACTAAATTAACTAAATAAAATTTGTAGCAAATTTTTTTTAAAGGTTTTGTCGGTATTCAGTCCCTGTATCCCAAGTGTATTTCATTTTGTGCATAATGACAGTGAAGCTGGATAGCAAAACCTAAATTGTTTTAGTGGACTTTAGAGGAAACACTAATGGCAGGTGAATGATCCCTTTGCAACACAGACTCTACCCCTTACATCACAGGAAAAGTATAATTACCCTTCTTCAGTGGTCAATAAAAAACTTTACTTTTATCATAGTCTTGAGTTGTTTTTTCTTTGTTCGTATCCATTAAAACCTGCTGAAAAATGTCATGTATGTCAATAAAATTGATATTTCAGCCATCTCAGGGATTTTTACACAATTTTTAAACTGATGATGCTGATTGATTAGCTTTTTATTTTTTTTCCTCAAAACATTTTTAAGAGTAGACCTTCACCAGAATACCATAACATCATGTAGTTGGGACACAGGTCTGAAAGGCAAATAGAGGTAAGTTTCTTGCTCTAATTCTTACTAAAGACCTTCACTTGTCTCCCATTTCTCAGGCAAATCAGACTGATTGGTTGTTGTTGTTTGCTCTTTGTTTACCCTTTCTCCTGATGAATTTTCAGTAACTTTCATTTTCCCAATGCGGAACAAGAAAACTTCTAAAACTTAAGTTTTGCAGGATGATAAAGCCCTATTAATTCCAGCTCTACTTAAAATAGAAAACTGTTAGGTCTATTGGCAAGGCACAGTGGATCTAAAAGCATTTTTGGCAAAAGGATGTTTGCTTTTTACCTGAAGGAAAATAACTAGCAAGTCCATCTACTCCGGGGTATAGTGTATTTTATGAATGGTTAGATTCAAATTAGCTTGAACCAGACTTCTAGGCTTCCTAGGAGCCTTTTCCCTAAATATTTAATTCCTTCTGCTAGTTAAAATCCCAGTCTGAAAAACTATCTGTAAAAGGCACAAAATTGTTGCATTATCTCTTTTCTCTGATTTTGTTTTATTGTTGTAGTTTGAGGAGGGAGGAAAGGTTCTCCATCTCCAGTTTTACTGTTTATCTCGTCTAGATTTTGACATCAAGTACTTGCAGAAATCTAAGGCTGTTGACTTTTTGGGTCATTTGTTACAACATTGAATTTTTATCTAAGTCAAATACTTCTTCTCATGCCAGACTTTTTAGTTCAGTCTTCATTTTACTGAGCCTACAAATAGGCTTCTAGTAACCTGTGTCCGTAGTGCGGAGGGTAAGAACGTTACTATCTTCCTTGGTAGGAAACTGGGCTCTCTTCTTAACTCCCCACAAGTGTGCTATGCCAGAGGAGTGACCATTTTCAAAGACCAGCTGCAGCGTAGCCTTAAAAGTAAGTAGGAGAACGGAGAATATAGTAGCCTTCAAAACAACTCTGAGTTCTTAAGTCATAGCATTAAATCTTGAGGAAGTGCCCAGGTGTGAAGGTCTGAAAACTTAAGCAGATGGGTAAGGACATTCAGATCACACTCCAGTTTTGTGGGTTTTCTGGTAGGATTTTTTTTAGTAATTCTGAAGTAATTATTTCTGGTTTATGCTATTTGCTGACCCTGGGTATAATTTGTCTTTCTTATATGGAAAACCAGTGCTGCTTCACTGAAAGATGTTAAAATGCTTGGAGAGATTTTGCATATTTGTCTAAATTCACCCAATTCCATAAGTGAAAGGAGAAGCTCATTTCAAAGAACATACCTGACTTGTCCGTTCTGTTCAAATCCTGCTGCTCTACAGTCATCCAACAAACAGTATATGTCTTGACCTTTTTTTTTTTTTTTGCTTGCTAGGAAAAGGCCCCTGTCTTACAGTAACTGTTTTTTTCTTCTTAAACATGCCTGTGCAAATATGACATACTTTTAAGGCAATTGTGTAAAACCTGGGATATTGTCTGATCTGCAGAAACTTGAGATCACCTGTCATAGGTGATGTAGAGGGGGATTGCAGAACTTGTTCTTGTACAGCTACATCTGGTACACGATATCACAGAAGGACTGTAGAAGCTAGTAAGGCTTTTGG
The DNA here is from genome assembly GCF_003984885.1 of Neopelma chrysocephalum. Taxonomy (NCBI): domain Eukaryota; kingdom Metazoa; phylum Chordata; class Aves; order Passeriformes; family Pipridae; genus Neopelma; species Neopelma chrysocephalum. Next base: position 16,730,994 of record NW_020897694.1, on the reverse strand, counting down.
CTGGTTTGTTCTTAGATTTCCTGCCTCTATCTTCCCACCTAACTGCAGAACCCAAGGGAAAATGTGAAAATGTGTATCTACATGACAGAACTGGGTTTGGTTGTACACTCTGGCATTGCCGTTATCTCAAACTGTGACAGGCCCTGACTGTACCTTGTCATTTTCCACTTTTCACCACTCTTTGTTTCCTTTGGAGTATAGATCATGCTCTTGCATCCTGAGCTGCAGGGTGGCCCCCAGCCTGGGCCATCAGGTGATTAGAACTGGAGAGTCAATTTCCATAGCATCCTTGCAGCCCCAGTCTTCAGTAAGTGGTTATACAAGAAAAATTTGTTGCAGCTACTTACTATCCACAAAGGGAAATTTTCGTATGAGGCTCTGTGGTTTTAAGCTAAGTTGATATCACTTAAGGGCTCAATCAGATAGATGTGCTACACTTAGTGGTCACTGACATGTGAAAATAAAACCCTAAAGCTGAATTTGCAGAACTGATAGATAAGAAGAGAAGAAACAACTGAAGAAATTTGTTTTTCAACTTCCCAAACAGTTTCTAAGCGGACTTCTTCAGAAGTTGTCATGGTTTAACCCCAGGCAGCAACTAAGCCCCACACAGCTACTCACTCACTCCCTTCCCAGGGTAGAGGAGTGGAGAAGTAAAAGTGAAAAAATGCATAGGTTGAGATAAAGACAGTTAAATAGGGAAAGCAAAAGCCATGCACAAGCAAGCAAAACAAGGAATTCATTCACCACTTCTCACAGGTAGACAGGTGTTCAGCCATCTCCAGGAAAGCAGGGCTCCATCACATATAACTGTGACTTCAGAAAACAAACACCATCACACCTTTCCTTCTTCTTCCTTCTTCTTCCCCCAGCTTTATATTCAGAGCAAAATGCCTTATGGTGTGGCATATCCCTGTGGTCAGTTTAGGTCAGCTGTCCCAGCTGTGTCCCCTCCCAACTTCTTGTGCACCCCCAGCCTCCTCACTGATGGTTGAGAGATGGAAAAAGCTTTGACTCTCTTGTAAGAACTACACAGGAGTAACTAAAACATCTCTGTGTTGTCAGCAGTGTTTCCATCACAAATCCAAAACATAGGCCCATACTAGCTACTGTGAAGTAAATTAACTGTATCCCAAACAAAAGCAGGATAGGAGTACTCAAACATAACTGAGGGAGCACTTGTGGAATAACGTGCAGGAAAGTTACTCCAACAGTGTTAGTTCTTCTTGCTCACTGTAAGTTCTTCTTGCTCACTGAAGATGAGAGCTGACTGTAGCTTTCTGTCAAGTTAGAATCATGCTGGGTCAAGAAAAAGGACTCTGACTGAGGAAAGATCCTGAAATTTTGGATTCAAGTGTTCATCTAGACATCCAGTATCACCTCAGACACTATAACATATCCAGTACACCTTCCTGGGGCTAGTGGCTGTGATACAGGGTCTATAGAATATGTGTATCCTTCTGTGGTGGTTTGGGCTAGGCCTTCCTTGGTGACCAGTTTGTAACCAAGGAAGGGTCCAGATTTACCCAGTATTCCCTACGATTTTTACGTAAGCCAGACTATAAGAAGAGAGGAGGAGAGGCCTTTGCTCTTTTTTTTTCCTTCCAGCGGCTTGGAGGTGCAGGTTCCCTGCGGTTGAGTCTGCCGTGTTGGGGAGCGAGGCCTGGTTAGGCCTTGCCAACCTTGGGAGACAGAGGTTGCCGGCGATCATTCCGGAGCGACTCTCGGTTGTCCCAGGAGAGTAGTGAGATATCTTCTTTGCTAACCTTTTTTTAGTTACTAGATCTCGGGGTACTGATTGGGATATATATATATATATATTTTATTTTAGTTTTGTTTCCTTTTCCCCTTCCCCTTTCCCTTTCCCTTGTGAAATTGTATATAAGTGTAAATATATTTATATATATCAGTTTGGTTGTCCTCTCTCTCGTTTTCGGGTTTTTCTTAGTTTTTTTTCTCCCTCTTCTCCCTGAGGTTTTTTTGTTGGGGGGGGAGACTTCTGGTGGTAAGGTTTGGAGACTTGGCAGGGAGCCAGCTTCAAACCATATCACCTTCCAAAGTGATAGCTGGAGGTCAGCAGTCATGTAAAAGATTTTAGGTGATCTAATGTCGTTAAGTGTCTGTGTTGAAGAATCCAAATCCCACCTGAAATGTCTTTCTGTTCACTTTATGAGCGACCACTTGTTTCTCCAGGCTTTCAGTTTCCTATAGAAAGGATACATTTAAAATACATGCATTGAGATCCAAAGTCATTGTTTCAGTGATGTGACTGAAGAACAAGACACTCAATGCTCAAAAGTCTTTGTCCATGTGTGAGGGTGTGGCTTTCCTTCAGTATATGTATGCTCTTTATCACATGTATACTGAATACCTTAACTTCTAGTGAAGAATTCATCAACTTGTTACTAAGTGTGAAATAGTTCAAATACTTCAGGAAATTTATCTAGATTGTCAGGTGAAACTTAAATTTATTTTCATGTAACTGTACTGCATTCTATTGTTATTATCAGACCATAATTTTTTCATTTATAGCACAGCTCACTGTACATCTGAAGGGAAAAGAAGAGGAAATCTTTTATGAGTGGTTTGGTTTGGGGAGATGAGCAGGATTCTGGCTTCTTTAACCAAAATGTGAATGTCTTAAGCCCTCTGCTGACCTGCTAGGTCAGTCACTAAAACATCTATGTCATGCTCTGGTCTGGAGTAGTTGGCTTAAATATGTGCATAGTAATATGGCTGTCTTAAAAATCCATGTCCTTGAAAATTTGGGAAATAAATGCGTGCAAGTCTCAAAGCAGAAACAGAAAGCAATTACTGTTCTTTGCCTAACTGCAGAAGTAACTTTGTAGGCAGCTTGTCATATGTTCCATTTCTGAAAACCAAAATTCCCAAGCACATCCCTCTGCAACAATTAACATATTAGTGATGCTATTTGCCTTTGAACAACATACTGTATTTTTTTAACCTGAGGACACTTGTTATAAAAGTTGCACTTGAGAATACGGTGCTTCTTCCTCATAAGCAAATCCCAGACTGTCACTAATGCTATTTGCATTAAATAAACATATTACACCATTCTTCCATTAAAAAGGAATTACCAGGTATGCATATAAATGTAAACATGTTTTAATTTTTATGTCAGAGTGTCTGTTACAGCAGACTCGAGAAAATCTTGCTTATTTTGCAGAAGCGTTTTTCCCTTTCTCTCACTTGGCTATTCAGCTAAATTGTATTTTTGCATCATCTTTCTATCTTTTATTAAGCAGTGTAGCGTTTGCACCTGTAAGACTATGTGAACAGGTCTGTTAGAGAAGGGCAAAATAAATACTTTTGGGTCATCTTAGGAAGTGGGAAAGGTCTTGCTTGGGCCCTGCTGTGCTACACTGACTCCTTCCATACTGTAAAGCAAAATCTGTGTTCCTTTAACTAAAGGAGGAAATAAGCCAAAATGTGTTGTATAGGAGGATGCTTATTTCATGTAACCCCCTTCACCTGACAATATAATGGAAACATTCTTGAACTGTGATTCTGCTTTTATCTAGTTTCATACGGGAGACAAAGTTGTCTGTGCCTTTTCTCCCATTCCCCTCTTGTGTGCAGCTAGAAGTGGAGAAACTGCTATAATCGATTGAGAAAACTTGTTATCCGGAGCATAAGCAAATGAAAAATGTTCTGTCTTCTTTTTTATGAAGACAAGGAAAATTGGGTAGAGCTACTGTGGAGAGGGGATGTCCTTGCCTCGACTGAGTTCCAGTCCAGCCAGCTTCTTGTAGGGGGAAAAAAAACATCTTACTAGATATAAATCTTCCATCTTGACTTTTTTTGTCAACAAGGCAGTGAGTGGCACATACCAAAACTGTGTGAACCTTAGGCTGATCTGATTTAAAAAGTCACTAGTAGCAGTGCTGTGGCAGACTGTTGTGTGAATCTTACCCACCACTGAACCATCTACACCAAAGTCTTCAGAGTTCTTCAAATATGCAGAAGCAGTTGAATGGTGAAATATATCAGTAGATCCTGGTCACTTGTGCCCAGTTTGTCTGGGGCTTGTGATACCCATTATTCCTTTCCCTAACTACCCACTTAACTGTGTTGCAGTTGTCAGCATACAACAGTTTCTTGCTGCTTTGGGCTCATGAATTAGAAGAAATAGAATACAGTTTGATTGTTTGCTGGAAATGCATGCCTGGATCCATGGATATTTTGCCAGCACAGTTGCAGGCCACAGATATACCACCTTCAGATTTCACTGGTCTAAGGGTTGCAGTGGGAGCATTTTGTGAAGAGATGAGGGGATGGAATGGGGAAAATGGAATGTAAATTCACTGTGACTCTAAGGGGGGGACAGGCAGACAGGCAAAGAAAAAAGGTAGAAATTCCAGGCAGTGTTTGTGCTGGAAGAGTGAATATAAACTTATGCTGTAACACAGAGCTGCAAAATGGGAGGTGGAGATTTAAGCCCACATACACAATTGTCATTTCTTTGTGATATAAAACCTTATTTGTCAGAGTTGTAGGGTGGCTGCAGGTCCTTCCCTCCTTTCTAATAATACCAGAACTTTAATTGTTTTTTCTTTCTATAAATTGAAAGCCTTGGATGGAGCAGGGAATTCCCTGGTGCTCACCTGTCAGTGACAGGTTAGAATTAGTCAGGGCATATAGCTGAAACCTTCACCTGCCCTCTGGGGAAGGTCAGTCTTGAAAGCTGATGGAGGACAGGGGGAAGGCAAGTCCATATCTTGGCAGTTGAAAATGTGCTCAAGCTGGAAGCCCAACAAGCACATAACTTTCACAAACCACAAGTGGCAGGTTTTTGTATTGGAGTCAAGGTAGAGATTAGATTGTTCTGGTTGTAAAGCTCAAAAAACAAGTAACTCTGAAGTAAGTGGATATACCATCTGCAGAACGGGTGAGAAAAAGCTGTATATCCAACAGGAACATAATTGAAATGGTCTATATAAGTATTTAAACCACCTCAAAGGACTACTACATTTTCTGCATTTCATATTGGCATTTTGTATTTGACAAGGTGACATTGTGAAAGAAATGTGTTGTAAAACACTGCTGTACTGTAGGAAAATGATTGAATGTAAATATTTCAAGATGTGGACCACTGTTCAAATGTTATCATAAATCTTTGCCATTGTTTTAGGGGATAATTCTTCATGCATATTTGAGTTGAATTGATAGAACCAGCCCCTGGAAGGCTAATCTGCTTGTTATTGCCTTGCCACCACTAATTTTTTAATTTTGTCTTTTTACATATCACCTCCATCTATATGTTATTTGTGATGATTTTAGTATTTTTTTCATAACTAGCAGAGAAAAGTTATGACTTTTCAAATTAACACAGTGTTTAATAGCTTTGCTCTGTCTTGAAATGAGCTTGCAAAGCATCATGAGAATGTCTTTTTCCAGCTTAATATTTTCTTTCTTTTTTACTTATTGCAGGTTTGGTAGGTTTACAGTAGCTGCACTTCAGTCCAAAGTGGAACAAAGTGAACGTGAAATGAACCGTCTGAAAAAGGCACTGGAAAGAAGTGATAAATACATAGAAGAAATGGAATGTCAGCTTTTACAGCTGAAAAATGCAGGCAAAGGAAGCCAAACGGTGAGTGCTGTTAGTGAGAGAGCACTTTCCACAGATGCTGAAGGAGGTGAGAGCAGTGAAGATGCAACTTGTTTGAAAACCCAAGTTGAGGAGAAAAAAGCTTTGACTACCAGTCAAAGTCCTGACAGTCTTGAACAGCTGGCAAGTCGTGGAACTTGTTTAATCTCTTCTAGTCAAGATAGTTTGAATAGCTCAAATACCCAGTGTACCGCACAGAAAGAACTATTTCCAGGATGTCACAGGGTTGTCCTGGATGAAAATAGTACGAATATGGATGCCTGCTTAGAAGAGCAGTGGAGTAAAATTGAGGAATGTACCCCATATAAGGATGAAGAACTTTATGATCTTCCACCACCGTGCACACCTTTTCTGTCTCTCAGTCGCCTTCAGTTGAACACTCCTGATGGAAAAGAAAATGCAAGGAAATCATCAACATTCCTGAGAAAACTGAAATTCGAAGAGTTTCGTGGAACTTCAGATAGTGGCAGCAAAGCTTGTCCTGAACACAGCACAAGCAGCTGTAATAGTCAAAAGAAGCTAAACTGTTTTACTACAGGAAAATCAGGGTTTTGGGGCACCTGCCCAACAAATTTTGCTGAGAACTTAGATTTTGATGAATCGGAGCAAAATTCAGTAGCTGATCAGTCAGATGAGACAACAGTGAAGTCCAGTGATAAAACAAGTACTTGCTTACCTAAAAGGCTACATACTCTCTGCTCTTCGGAAATGAATCGCACGAGAACCTCCAGTGAGGCATCTATGGATGCTGCCTACCTCGATAAAATTTCTGAATTGGACTCAATGATGTCTGAGTCAGACAACAGCAAGAGTCCATGCTATAATTTCAAGTCCTCTGACCTTGATAATTCTTCAAAGTCAACAGAGTGCCCTAAGCTTCTGAATGGAACTGAGAAGAAACTGAAAGAAATGAATGAGGAACAGACAATGAAGTGTCCAGAGACAAGCAATCTAGCAGCTGATAGAACTGGCTGGAAACCTGTTATGTTTTCCAACCTCTCCCCATCTGACCTAGATATGAATGACCACTTTCCACTGTTTACAGGCCAAAATGCAGTGGCTAGTGGTAGCAAACCTCCAAACTCTTTATTTCAAAGGGACTTTTCCCCAAGTGTACTGTTCAGTAACTCACAAAGGTTGTTTGAGGAACAAAAGCTTGGTTCCTGTTTTTTAAAGATGTCATCTGATCTGCACAGTCAGCTTAGTCCTCCTTGGGTGTCTTCCTTTACAGCTGAAAGGAAAAATAAAAATGTCAGTCAGTCAACCAAGAGGAAAATTCAAAGCAGCCTTTCCAGTGCTAGTCCATCAAAAACCACCAAAAACTGACTCTGCTTGGAAATCAAACGTGATTTAAAGTGATAAATCTGCAAATGTTTAATATTTACAGATGAACTGAATTTTTAATAACTTCCATGCAATCTGATCCTCTCATTTTCAGATATGTGAAAACCGAATATTCCCTTGCCCATTGCAAGCTCTTTCCTAGGGAAGAACCATTCCAGATTATTTTCTTTGACTGGGCATTTTATGTACTTGGAAGTTTGGGGTTTTTGGATGTTCTTTTGTTTTCAGATTACATGCTCTTCCAGTTGTGAGCACAGCTAATGGCTCCCTTCAACAGGAAGTGTTAAGTGGACTTAGCAAATCAGTCATTCCTGTGATAATGAAAGGTTACGTTTCCTGTTGCTAAAGATTGCAGTTTTTTGCATGTAAGGCAGCTACTGGCTATATATCCTATGGATTCATGAAGTTGCTATAAAACAATGTCAGTTTTGCCATAGAACTTTCCTCCCAGAGGAAATGTTGCTGCTCAAACTGTCTCATAGCACTGTACTGTACTGAAGCTCTTGTTTTAGGTGGGTGTAAGATAGCAGCCTCTTTCTTTTTAGGGTTACAGCACTTCAGTTAAAAAACATCTCTTCTTTAACACTGCAGTCATGGTTTGTCTTTTTTTGAAGTTAAGCACAATTTTTAATTTAGTTCCCAAAAAGCATTGTTATTCTAAGTGTGTTTAGTATGCCTGTATAGACCATAAAAATGGGTTTGTATGCTAATAACTTGTTTACCTAATGTGCACTGAACATCTTACATTAATACTGTACCATTTCACATTAATACTGCATGCTTTTCTATGTGAATTGAATAAAACATGTTATAAGCACTCTAATCCTTGATGTTGCCTCAAATATTGAATTAGGAAAAAAAGAAAAAGGGGGAAACATTTTTTTTCCTAATTTGGAAAATAGATATCTTAAGTTTTGTAAAGCATGAATGTGAGCTTATTCATAAAAAAAAAATCTCCCTTCCTCCTCCTTGTTAGACATACTACCATTCTAGTGTCAGCATCGATACAGTTGATGGAAATGGCTTTCGGCCTCTCTGGAGGTGACTTTTCCATAAAGTATTGCATAGGTCAACATAATGTGATGGCCTGCCACAGGCAGGAGACCTAATTAAGCAGCAGAGCAAAATTGGTTTCTTTGCATTATTGTGGGTTTTTTTAAGGGCATATTTAATTACAAGATGCAGGTTTTTTCTTTCTATATAGGCCTCTGATGGCGTTTCTTAGAAACAGACGTGCTCGCTTCATCAATACTTATGATATGAAAAATCCATACACTGCCCTTTCTCCCTTTGGAAAGAGTGATAGCCACTTGGAAACTTTCAGTAGACTGGCTCATCTTTTGTAGAGTGAAGTCCTGTAAGTTGTTCGAACAAGAACTGCATTTCACCTTGTAATGTAGGCATGCATTTATGTAATTGTGTTCATTCTAAACTGGGATTTTTCTTTTTTGAGCTTTACCAAAAAATCATTGTTCAAGCCATACATGCAAGGACTCTTTCTTGATGACAGGCAGGATGGCATTGTGCTTTCATATACTGTTTTCAGTATACCACTTGAATTTTAATCTTCACAGAAAAATCTAGTTGTTCAATTTTAATATATTTTTTCAGAAATTAGCGAGCTTTCAACACCATCCGGACATGAGCTGTTACTTGATTTGGCTAGTTTTACTAATAAATCAAAAAATGCTGCCACAAACGCTTTCTTAAAAAATCCTTGCGTTACAGAACAATCACAAATACACAGTAAATAAGTGCTATAGTTTGTGGGTTTGTTTCATTGTGGCATTGGGGGGGTGCATTTATGGGCTTCATTTTAGACTCTGCTTTTTCATTTTTCACTTTCAGTTATGGAAATATGAATATAACTGGTGTCATGCCTGAAATCAAACTAAAATAAAGGAGAACAGTGGAGTTTTTTTATGCTACTTTGCAGTCTTTTGGGCAGGAACACCACATACAGGCTTGCTCTTCAATACACGTATTTTGACTGTATATATAAAGCAACTTGAATGGCTAGAAGAGCCAAGCCCAAGGTTAAATGCTGAAAATCAAGGTCCTAAATTTCTTACTCTCAAGGTGGGAAAGGGACAAGGGCATCAGGCTGAGTGCTGGCTTTTCTCTTGGAGTGGTTGTGGGAGCTCATATGTTGTCGTGTACAGCCTCCCAACTCTGGGCTGGTAACTTTCTACATAGTTGCAAGAAAGCTATCATCATTATCTATAATTACTTGATTTCCAAGCTCTCTCATACTCTCAGATCTCAGCCACAGCTATAGTGAGCAGATTGTGATTGCATCCAGTGCTGTAAGTAGAAGCATTTTATGTGTCACAAGTTGTAAAGCTGAAACTGTTCTGAATTCTTGTCTTATTTGGTTAACGTAGATTGCATTCCTTTTGGCTTAAAATTGGTAGTGTGATCAATGCAATATTAACTCAAAAATTTCAACTATATGTAGTGACTAGGGTTTCTTCACTTATAAACTTGTCAGCTGTACACGAGGTTTCTTTCAGTTCTCCAGGTTGCGTTCTGTCAATGCTGGGCTTACTTAATCTCTTTCTGCATTTAATAAAACAGCCTAAACTAGAGTGCATTGCTGCTAATTTTTGACAATAGATGTTTTAAAGGGATGTACAGAAGAGACCTATGATGTCATGATATTTAATAGATCATAAAATTTTTACTTCCTCTAATAATACCTCCTATACTAAATACAAGTCAACTTGCAGATTTTAACACAGAAGAATGCTCTCCAGGACAATAGGTAACACAGAAAAATGAGTTTGCTACCAGCCTAGGTTTGTTGCCAGTGAAATCTGCTGAGTTATACGTAAGAGCAAGAATGCCAAGGTGAGGTTTTTACTTTGTTATTGGCAGTTTTTTACCTACATGAAGTCTAGCAAGTGGCCTGCTTCTCCATGATTCCCTAAAGGCCTTGTGGGAGCCCAGTTCTGCTTGGTATTGCTTCCTTGGGTGAGGGCTGCCAGAACAGCTCTGCCTACCAGCACCAGATGGTGACTTGAGCTGTGTTTGATTTTAAATGTGCTTTATTATCTCTTTGTGAAGTATCTTTAAAAAGGGGAAAGGGGACAATGTATAGCTTGTACACACAATACAAGGTGTACTAACTTGGGCCTCTCATCCTTCAGCGTTCTTCATTTCACTGTTTCCCTCACCCAGTAATGCCATTTAAAGGCAGTTTAACTGACTGAGTCTTTGCACAGCATCAAAGTCATGCCTCTGACTCCTAGCAACCACAGGCTTGAAATACAGTCTTTACACACCTCTTCTGTGCTGTGGTTATGATAAATGTTTTACAAACTGAGGACACTCCTTCCTTGCTGCTTTTTGGCATAGGACCTGTGTACATAGACTAAGGCTTCCCACTTTCTCCTTCCCAGGTTTGGGTGAGAGGAAGAGCAGCTCTAAGGTAACTCAATATAGAGGTTCATGATTATTCCAAGGATTTCCCTGCTGGCTGGTAACCTAGGTCCAGCCCTTCCTGTGTCTTTGTCCCTTGCAGCAGTGACAAGTCTACTGCTGTGACAAGCCACCCACTTTTCAGACCTGGTTTAGAGGGGTGGCCTGTCTGTCTTGTCTTTGTGGCCCAAAGTTGAGCTATTGCCTCAGTGGCCCTTAGCTCTAACTGGAAAAGCCATCATCATTGGCTGAAGGATGGAGGGAAAAGCACAGCTGGCACAGGAGACAGCTGTGAATGTAGTGAGAGATAGCAGCAGAGGATGCAACTGTATTCTGGTTTCTTTGGCTTTTCTCAATAGAAAGCAGTCTCCTCTCTAAAGCTCTTAAAGGCAGTGTGGGTGCTGTCTGCTGGTTTTCAGGGAAGCTAGCTGGACAAGCAGTCAAGCTACCTACTGGGCAGCTGACACTCCTACCTGATGCTCGTCGGGCCATCGGGTACCGGTTTCAAGCCAGCAGAACGTGCCACGGGAGCCCAAGGACCAGTCACGGATGAGAAGGGTCCCCGTCCCTTTCCCAGATCACTCTCCACTTGGTGCATGCCTGGGAAACAGTGAGGACCAGCCACAGGGCTGGATGGCTACATGGGCATCTGGACCTCACAGAAAACAGTGTCAGAGTTTTTTTGGTTTGTTGTTTTTTTATTGTTTTGTTTTTTTTTTTACCTGGCCGCCTTAGAGCTGTCTCCAAATTTTGGGGAGAGAAGTGATGGCGCTGCCCTCCCCGGCCTCCCCCACCCCACGCAAACCCATGTCGCGGGTTTGTTTTGTTTTTTTTTCCCCACCTTCATTGTTAACAAAACCTGGTGATTAAGACTCGAAACTAACAAAGAGTTTTTATTCCACCTTAACCTTGCACACAATCCTTTAACAAATTAATTAATCCTAATGAATTAACACTTCATTTATTTAAACGCGCTACAGTTCATGAATTAAATTTTCATGCAGTGATTAAAGGCTGTTAAAATATGCATGATTTCGTTAAAATTTTATAATAAATCAGGGCAATGTGTTACATGACAAGGCAACTACTTCCCAGCCCCTCGGAAGGTGCTTTGATTCACGCGGAGGGACGGGGGAAGCCGAGCGCTCTGCTCTCTGTTTGAGCAGCCAAGCGGACCCCGGAGCGCGGTGAGACGCGACTGACGACCGACCCCTGCCCCTTCCGCCCCCTCTCCGTGTCTTTCTGGGAAGAGGAAGTCTGCGTTTTCAGGCTAACCCATCGATATGTGGCGTCCTTAGAGCGAGAGCGCGGGCCAGCAACTGGTTTGCCCACAGAGCGGGTGTGAAAAGCGAGCAGGGTCTGGGAGGTGTTTTGCTGGAGGGGCATCTTGGTTAGCTTGTAATTCCTCTGCATCACTTTTAAGACAGAGCGAGAAACTTTACTACCGACAGGATCTGCAGTGTTTTTCACCGGACTTCTGCCTGGCTCCTCCGGTCTCCTTCCTTACCCGAAAGGGGACGTTGTGAACTACCTTGGGACTTAAATCACCATCAAGCGTTTCAATTTTTAATATGACAACATTCTACACTTTGGCTGCAAAAGCAATTATTGCGGCTTGTACACCAGTAATTAGCAGATCTTTGCTGATGTAAGGAAGGTCCTCATTAGGACAAGGAAATACTTTTTGTGCATTCACCCAAAGGGTTGGTTGGGTTTTGTTGTGGTTCTTTTTACTTTTTTTTTTTCTTCTGAAGGTTAATTTTTATCATCTAAACGGAAAAAAACTTTTACACTAAATAGAATATTGACTTTCTGTGAACTTCACGAAATAATACGTGTACTGTAGGTTTTGTCTCAGTGCTCCCACTGACACTCAGGGTAGGACAAATACTACGACTACAAAATGTAAAACTAACATTTGGTGAAATAAAAATATCCAGAAGGTTTGGAGTGAGTGGTGAGATCCACATTAACATTTTTTTTAAAGTCGAGATATACAGCAAACTGATCAGACGTTAATACTTAATATCATAATCTTTAGTATATTTATCTTTGGGGAATCCTAAAAGAGAAATCAAATACAATGGGTTACAGTAATTAATTTATAAATCGTTTCACTGTGGGAATAAGGGGTTACTTTATTACTTTCTCGAGATAGGTTGTTCAGTCAATTAAGGAAATCTGCCTATTTCTTGCATTTGAAGCCGGATAAAACTACAGGAGATATGAGATATATATATATATATATATATATATATATATATATATATATATATATGCCTCCTTCACTTTATTGAGCATCTCGGGCCATAAAAGTAGGGCTACAGCATGGTCGTGTCGCCAATGAACTCGCTCCTCAAAGCCTGCGAGTTTATTGCCATCAGTATTCATGAGGCTGGACGTACCCACGAGGAATAGAAATAACAGCGAACATTAAGATAAAATCTATTACCAGGCCCGTGCGATTCTGAGCCTGGCTCAAGCCGTCTGCTCGGGGAACTGGCTGTGTGTGGTGAGGAGAGGAGGGGCTGCCGAGGGCTGGTGACATGGGGGGTTGATCCCCGGCGTGCCCAGGGGAACCCCCCAGGGCAGCAGCCCCTGCACTCGGTGTAGGGGAGCAGAAGGGCTACGACGCTGGAACGGGAGTTAGGGTCGGGCTCTAATTTTGAGCGTTGCTTTAAAAGTTAGCGTGAAGTTAGTGCTTCACCTCTTAAAAAAAAATTTAAAAAAAAAAATTTCCAAGGACTGCGACGGAAAGTTTTACCTCCCGGACTTGATAGGTGACAGACCAAGCAGTGCCCTAAAAAAACCTCTTGTCCTGCTCCTCCCTTCTCCTGAAAGATCAGACAGAGAGAAATCTTGGCTGCAAGTCTCTACGGAGGCTTTTGCCTCCGGGGCAGCAGGAGGGAATGGGCGGGGGCCGGCGGCAGCCTCCCCAGGAGGCGCCAGCAGCCTGCCTCCTCCCCAGAGTCCGGAGGCTTTGCCAGCCCCGTCCCTCGGGCAGCCGCGGTGACCAAGGCCAGAGCAGTTTCTGTGACTGGAGCAAGGAGCCCTTGAGAGGGGGTGTCTCTCCAGCCGGGCGGGACTACTTCATCCTCGACGAGTATCCAGCAGGACGCATATCGCTAGCTGCAGAAATAGCGTGCCCATCCACAACTCGACGTCCAGAAGACACTGGAGAGATGGGACAGGACACTTAGAACTTCTAAAGGTCGCCACCTCCTTAGCCTCCGGCTGGCGCTAGGGCGGAGGTGTGAGTGGGGCTGAATTCTCTGCCTTTCTGGCCGAAAAAAATAAGCCTGTGAGCAGAAGGGTCGTTTTAAAAGTACTGGCGCGGTTGATGCTCCTCCAGCCAAGGAGAAAGTCTCGTCCAGCAGCGCCCGCCCAAGCCTCCCATCCCCATCCTGCTGGTGGCTGCCTGCCCTCCCTGCCTGCCCTCACTGTCTCGGCCCAACCCCTGCCAGCCCAGAGGTTAAAGACCCGGCCGCAGCGGCAAAGCATGTCCCCAGTGTATGTGGGCATGAAGGAAGGTCACCGCTTAGCCTGGAAATCCTCCTCTCGGCAGCCTTTGCCACCACTTACACGATTTTCCCTCCTCTCAATGTTTTCCTTAGGGAAACCTGGTGTACTTGGCCTGACAGCATCCTGTAGAGCGGGGTGCGCGCAGAGACGCACTGACAAACACCCACGCATCCCAGGCGGAACAGCATCCCACGCCTTCCTCCACCGGACGAGGACGTGATCACCACTATCGGTCTCCCTTCCCCGTCGGGGTCTGCCCAGGAGCCCCGCGGCGCGTGCCGCGGGCTTGATCTCGCCGCTGGGTGGGAGTGACAGGCTGCTCGGCTCCGGCCTGGCTCCTGCCTCTGGGCGCTTTTCAGCAACTTTGGAGAAAAACAGTGATGTCTCCCGCTTTCCTACTGCTCCCCATCCCTTCCCCAGGTGGCTTTTCCTTTACAAGGCATAATAGCTTAGAAGCAGCTAGAATAAGTCATATAGCTTTAAAAAAGAAGAAAAGTAAATAAATACATAAGGTATGGTTTGTCGATTCTGATACAATGTCGATAAATAAGGGGAGCCCAAGCCCGTTTCAAGTTACACCCTTTTCAGAGATGAAGTTGCATTCCGATACCCCAGGGGACGCAGTAATGGATGGAGACCTGGCTCCCTCTCGCACAAGTAATTGGCAGTCGTTCCCTCCTTCCTCCTGGACTGGCTGGGGAGCTAGGAAAGGGCTTATGAAAACAGATGTGGACTTCACCTGGGGTTGTGGTATGTGCTCTGTGTATGTGTCCGTCCGAGTGTGCGTGTGTGCGTGTTTGCCTGCGTGCCATTTCGGCTGTGTTTATGCGCATAAATAAGAAGCGTGCAGGAGAAACAGAACAATTCTGTTGCACTCCCAGGCTGTCACATCCCTGATCCAAATATCCTACTGCCTCTCCCCGCTGCTTGCCTGCCTGCAGCCCTGTTGGAACAAACAACGTAGCATCTGGTCAGTCACCGAGGGACGGCTCCAGCGTGCCCCAGGGGACAGGATTCACCTTGGGCCGTTCGCTAAGAATCCACATTAATCTCACAGGCACAGTAGCAGATTCACTGCTTCCACAGTTTTGCCTCCAACTCCACAAACAACTCCAAGAAAAAAATTGAATCTACTCTAAAACGGGACATAACCTTCGAATCACTCATAATACAGTGCACTATTAACCCTGGTGTGAACCCTTAACTGGTTCAAATGCAAGAGTATTCAAAGAATAAACCACAGAAACGGGAGGAAGAGAGAAAAACGCAGAGAAAGATATGAAGGAAGGAAGGGAGGGAGAAAGGGAGAGAGAAAGGAAGAGAGAAAGGAAGAGAGAAAAAGAAAGAAAGAGAGGGAGGGAGAAGGGAGAGAGAAAGGAAGAGAGAAAAAGAAAGAAAGGAAAGAAAGAAAGAAAGGAAAGAAAGAAAGAAAAAAGAGAGAAAGAGAGAAAGAGAGAAAGAGAGAAAGAGAGAAAGAAAGAAAGAGAGAAAGAGAGAAAGAGAGAAAGAGAGAAAGAAAGAAAGAAAGAAAGAAAGAAAGAAAGAAAGAAAGAAAAAAAGAAAAAAAGAAAAAAAGAAAAGAAGGAAAGATTCTGTTTGTGATTGTTTTCTGCTTCAGGCCACGCCAGTGAAACTTGAGTTTTCCCACGGAGCGGAGTTCGGGCTGGGCAGCAGGAGGAGATGCACAGTCTCACCTCAGCGGCGCTGCCCGTGCAGAGCGCACACACACACACGCCCCGCGTGGGTGCAGCGGCTGTCACCCGCGGCGCCTGGAACAGCAGTATGTTCACTAAAACTACACGAGGTGAGGGGAAATTAAATTACAGGGAAAACCATAGTCTCTGAGCGGTTCAAACAAATGTCTAGCACGGCAGTTCTTCTCCAGGAGCGGTGTACATTTCGCGGCAGGAGCGGGGAGAGGCCGGAGGACGCCCCTTTCTGTGACGGCGCCCCGCAGCGCGGACGGGCAGCGCACCTTTGTGTTTCAGTGCCGGGGGCCGGGCCGGCTCCCCCCGCCGCTCCGAGGGCAGAGAAGGGGCGCCCTGCCCCGCATCCCGCCCATCCCCGCCCCATCGGGGCGCCCCGGGCCGCGCCGGCGGCCGCGCAGCGCGCACGTGTGGCAGCCACAGGTGCTGCCGCCGCCGGTGCTCGGTGTCGTTCTCTATAAGAGCGGCCCCGCCGCCGCCGCCCCGGCGAGACGGGCGAGGGCTGCGGGAAATGCAACAAGGCGCGGGGAGGCAGGGACCGGGGGCGGCGGGAGGAAAAGAAGAAGGAGGAGGAGGAGGAGGAGGAGGAGGAAAAGGAGGAGGGAGAAAGGGAAGGGGGGGAGACAGCTGATGTCTGTCAAAGCCGGAGCCGCGCTCTCGCGAGAGCCCGCCCGGCGGTAGCCACGGGATGCGGGGCTCAGGTGCGGGCAGAGCGCAGCGCAGCGCGCCCGGCGCCGGGCAGCGGCAGGCAGAGGACTGAGAAAGGGAGGGAGGGAGGGAGCGAGGGAAACGGCGGGGGCCGGAGGGAGCCTCGCCGCCCGCTCGCCCACCCACCCCAGCCCCGGCCACCGCGGCAGCAGCGGCGGCGGGGGCAGGGTCCGCTGCGGCTCCGCCGCCACCACTGGCTCCGTCACCGCCACCCGCCGCTGTCAGCGGCTTCCCCCGGCGGGAAGAGAGAGCCCGGAGAGCACTTTTCCCCCGACTTTAGGAGTGTTTGTGGATTTATATGCCAAGCCTTCAAGATGATGTCCATGAATAGCAAACAGCCGCATTTTGCCATGCATCCCACCCTACCTGAGCACAAATACCCCACTCTACACTCCAGCTCGGAAGCAATAAGAAGAGCATGTCTACCAACTCCACCGGTAAGGGACAGATAGCTGCAGCTCTCTTCTTTCTTTCTTTCTCTCTCTTTTACACACGCACGCACTTTTCTTTCTTTCTCTCTCTCTCTCTTTTCTGTATACTGCATGTATGTGTATGTGCATTAATAAAAAAACGCTGCGAGGCACATTTTGACAAGCGGCGCTTAATGTTTTTTTCATGTCTTCCTCTGCAATCATCTGAGCGCCTGTGATCTTTTTTGAAAGCGGTGTTCACACGAGTCTCCGACTTCATCCACTTTCTGTATTAATTTTTATGACTCGGCCTCTGAAAAGGAATGCGTTTTATGTGCTCTTGTGTTTGACACAATTCCCCAGCTGAGAGTTACAGATCCGTTTCTTCTCCTCCTTTCTTTTCTCCTTTCGTTCCATTTCTCTCCTTTTAATTTTTTCCCTTCACTCCCTCCTCCTCTCCTTTTCGGATTCCTCCTTGCTTCCTGCCCTTTCTACTCTTCGCCTCTTCTTTTCCTCTTTTGCTCTTTCCTTGCTTTCCCCCCACCTCCCGCACTCCCCCCTCCATTACTGTACCCCATCCCCTGTTTCTCCTCACTTCCCCGTCCTGTCGCCTCCTATACCACCCTTCCCTAACCTCTCGGCTCCCCACCGCCACCACCCCGTGCCCCTTTACACTCTCATCCTACTCTCGGCTCCCTGCCCGTACGATCACCCCAACTTTGCCCACCTCTCTCTCCCCTCCATCAACTTTCCTCCTCCTTTCCCACGGCGCTTCCGCAACCCCACGCTCTCCCCCGCCCGTCCCCTTCCCCCTCCGTGCTGTGCCCCATCTCTGCTCCCTTGCCCTTCTCTCCCTGCACCCCGCTCTGTTTTGTCTCTCCTGCAGTTGCAGAGCAATATCTTCGCCAGCCTCGATGAGACCCTGCTGGCGCGGGCCGAGGCTCTGGCCGCCGTCGACATCGCTGTCTCGCAGGGCAAGAGCCACCCGTTCAAGCCTGACGCCACGTACCACACCATGAACAGTGTGCCCTGCACCTCCACCTCCACCGTGCCCCTGGCACACCACCATCACCACCACCACCACCATCACCAGGCGCTGGAGCCCGGCGACCTCCTCGACCACATCACCTCCCCGTCCCTCGCGCTCATGCCCGGCGGAGGCGGCGGCGGAGGCGGCGGCGGCGGCGGCCACGACGGGGCGGGCGGCGGCGGCGGCGGGGCCGGCAGCGGCGGGGGCGCGAGACGGAGCGGCGGGGCGCCGGGCGTGGGCGCGGAGGTAGGGGGGCTCCAGCGCCTGGTGATGGTGGTGGTGGTGGTGATGGTGGT
>NW_020897694.1:16708210-16712529 GCF_003984885.1 Neopelma chrysocephalum | reverse complement strand
GGCGGCGGCGGCGGCGGGGCCGGCAGCGGCGGGGGCGGCGGCGGCGGCGGCGGAGGCGGTGGCGGCCTCATCTCCACCTCGGCCCACCCGCACTCGCACATGCACGGTCTGGGCCACCTCTCACACCCGGCCGCCATGAACATGCCGTCGGGGCTGCCGCACCCGGGGCTGGTGGCCGCGCACCACGGGGCCGCGGGGCAGGTGGCCTCGGCGGCGGCGGTGGTAGGGGCGGCCGGCCTGGCCTCCATCTGCGACTCGGACACGGACCCACGAGAGCTGGAGGCCTTCGCCGAGCGCTTCAAGCAGCGCCGCATCAAGTTGGGGGTGACCCAGGCCGACGTGGGCTCGGCTCTGGCCAACCTGAAGATCCCGGGGGTGGGCTCCCTCAGCCAGAGCACCATCTGCCGCTTCGAGTCCCTCACCCTCTCCCACAACAACATGATCGCCCTCAAACCCATCCTGCAGGCCTGGCTGGAGGAGGCCGAGGGCGCCCAGCGGGAAAAAATGAACAAGCCCGAGCTCTTCAACGGGGGCGAGAAGAAGCGCAAGCGGACTTCCATCGCCGCCCCAGAGAAGCGCTCACTGGAGGCGTACTTCGCCGTCCAGCCCCGGCCCTCCTCCGAGAAGATCGCCGCCATCGCCGAGAAATTGGACCTCAAAAAGAACGTGGTGCGGGTTTGGTTTTGCAACCAGAGACAGAAGCAGAAACGGATGAAATTTTCCGCCACCTATTAGGGGCGGGCGGGAGGGGCGGCCCCAGCACCGGGGGCACCGGGGGGGGGGGCCGGGCCGGGGCCGCGGGGGACGCCCACGCACCGCCACCGTCGCCTGAGACGCCGTGGGAGGCTCCTGGGGACCACGGGACGATGTAGAAATTAAAGGCGAACTAGTCGGGGAGAGGGAGGGGGTGTGTGCGTGTGTGAGGGGGGTGCGCTATCAATTATTAAAACAAAAAAGACACCGGGACATCAACGAGAAGAAAGAGGAGAGAGGAGGTAAAAACGCTCTGGAAACCCATGGGGGTCACTTCTGCGGGCCCGTTCCCCCTCTGCCCCCCATCCCCTGACAGAAAGCGGGAGAAAGAGCAACTTAAAGCGTAAACACACACAGACACACACCAATAAATACCGTGACAGCAACAACCACAAACCGAGAAACCTAAGTCACAACTTTCCGAAGGAAAACAAAACCGACCAACAAACCCGGAAGGCGAAACTGTCGGTGATGATGATGCTACGTTTGGTTTGGGTCTCTTTTCATTACTTTATGCTTTTCTTTCTTTTCTTTGGCTTGGTAATGAATGAGGTCAGCGGTGGTTTGGTGTGGGGAACTTTTTCTTTGGTTGGCTTGGATTTGGGTTTTTTTTGTTTGTTTGCTTTGGTATTTTTTTCTGTTGTTGTTTTTTTGTTTGTTTGTGTTTCCTCAAACGCGTTTTTGCGCGAGGCTTTGGCGATGGTTCTTGTCTGTGGCGGGGGAGCGGCGCGAATGGGGCAGGGGCCGGGGCCGGGGGAGCCGCCGCAGCCCGACGGGACAGCCGGTCCTCCCAAAGCTCGGAAGCGGTCTCTTTCCTCTCCGTTGTTGCCTCAATAATCCTAGCTAGCTCAAGGAAAACAAGAAAAAAAAAAGTTACTCCACAGCCCCTTTGTTCCTCCTCCCTCGCCTGCGTGGTTTGCGTTTCCAGCTGTGTCCAAAGACAGGTCCCTCTTTCTGCAGAGATGCATCTGGAGGCAGATGCCAAACCTGCCAGAGCGGGGATGCTCTGCAAAAGATTATGTTCAGACTCATTAATGCTCGTGGTTAAGTATGTCCTCTCCTCTCTCTCCCTCCCCGCTGCTCCCAACCCTATGTCCCCCGGCATCCCTACCAAATATACAGGATTTAGGTTAAGGTCCTGACTTGTTTTTTTCCGAGGACTGGGGGTTATTGCACCCTGTAGGCAAAGGAAATCACCAGTTTGAAATGGGTTTGAAATAACATTTGTTTCTGAAGGGTCTGCATGTTGGGAACAAACACGCAACAAAAAAATTTGGGCTTAAAAATTGTTTATTGTAAATAATAAACGTTATGTAGAGGATGGCTTTTGGGAGGGGTGTGTGGGGTTCAATTTGCACTATCACAGTTTCCTGGATTGGAAGCGATGATGTTATTCGATAATAACGATGCTGGTAGTACTAATAACCATCAAGGTGCGTTACATATCTCGCGAATTGAAAACAAACAAAAAAATATCAGGGCTTGTTAGGTAAAAAGGGCAGCGACGTGCAGAAGCCATCGCTGATTCTGGCTTTTGCAGAGAGACTGCTAAGGCTTTCAAGTAACAAGGAATTTCTGCAAAGAAAATACCATTCAGTTTAAATCAAAACAAACAATAGACTGAAATTATGCATGACATGACCTAAAAAAAAAAAAAAAAGAAAAAGGAAAAGAAAAAAGGAAAAAAAAAGGCATAGAAAGATCCGTGTTAAAGTCTCTATATTATTTATTTATTTATCTATTTATTTTATTATTAATATTATTAATATTATTTCGTGTATCATTGTTTGCAGCGCAAACATTCTATGCATTTTGAAACTGAGCACTAAATAGACTAGCTTCTGGTAGAATCTTTTGTGGATGGTGTAATTTCACAGTTTAACTGCCTGTTTTCACCGAAAACACAAACGTTCTTGTCACGTTCTTGTATTTAGAATTAAAAGAGGAAAGAAAAAAAAAAGGAAAAAAAAAGGGAAAAAAAGATAAGAAAGACGATTGTAAATATTTTCTTTAATGCACAAAACAACATAAAAGGGTTACAAACTGCAACCACGTGTGGATCCTAAAATGTCTCACTGAATAATCTACCTGTCCATGTATGTTTGCTGAGCTTTCTCCTTGGTTGTGTCTTTACTCTATTACTTTTATTTCTCTCAGAAATATTTCTGTATGCCAAAATACAACAGGGAGATGCGTCCCAGCATACTTACAAATAAAACAAACGTGAAAACAGAATAGTTACTATTATTATTGGGTGCATTTAAAAAAAAGTATTTCCGAAACACGGCTGGTAAATTCAAGGTATGGCCGTTAGATGATAAGACTAATTCTACCAAAAAGAAAATAGTGAGAGATGTATTTTTCTGCTTAAATCCAGAAATCATTACTTTGAGATAGCTCTTATGTGAAAATCGGTGCTCCGAATAAAATTAACTATATATTAGCTGCGTGTGTTTCTTGAAATTTATTCTATAACTGCAGAATATAAATCAAAGTAAAATTTTAAGAAGGACTTCTGAAGTATTTCTTTTCAGTGTGCTGGAAAGGATTATGCACCTACAAAATATGTATAAAGAAGAAAAGCTTGGGTGGTTTCAGGTTTATATGTTGTTCTGACTGGCCTAATTGCACTTAATTATGTAACAAGATACTTTATTTTTATTTTGGGTTAATAAATATGAAAATCCTAAACTGATCTCTCCTTATGTTGTGAATGCAATTGTTCATTAGGAACGTATAGGATGCCACCTACTGCTTCAAGTGATCAAAGAACCTCTTTCTATTTTCTGATGACCTGTGGCTAGATCAGATGCCAAATGTAAAAAGTTACTTAATAGCTGGGATTATTTCTTCTGTAGACATATTTTAGCCAAATCTTTTTTAATTTTGCCGGTAAATCTGTGAATCAAGACACGTGATGTTCAGAAGAGAATAATACGTTCAAAAAAGCTGTGATTTTAAACAACTGTTGATGTTAAAAAATAAGCACTAAAGGTATTTTTAAAAAAACATAGATCTCGTCCACCGGAAATTACCTTGTTTCTGTTGTTATTGACTTGAAATATCATCAGAATTTTTAATAAATGCATTTGTAAAAATATTATTTTATAGAAAAGTATTACCGGATATCATTTTTTGGAGAGTCAGGAATGAACAAATAAAAATAATTACAAATGTTGGGTTTTCTTTTTCATCAGTCCCAAACGATTGAAATGTTGCAAGCGATACCACATTTGTATCATATGGTAATGACCGATGTATGTATTGAAAAGTTGAGGAGTTTGTTTTGTAATAAGTACAATCCTTATCGACTACAAAGAAAAAATAATATGTTAATAAAACGGTGAAAATAAAAGCTTTGCAGAGTTTCCTATTTTTCATGGTAGGAAACTGTGCAAAACCGGAACGTCCTGCTTTCTGTCAGATGAATCTGCATAGTTCATAAAACCACAAAATGCTCCTGAGGCCTTTTTAATAAATGCCTCATTAAAAATATCAAAAGAAAAAATAGAGTGAGAGGAAAAGAAAAGAAAAGAAAAGAAAAGAAAAGAAAAGAAAAGAAAAGA
>NW_020897694.1:16616126-16708200 GCF_003984885.1 Neopelma chrysocephalum | reverse complement strand
GAAAAGAAAAGAAAAGAAAAGAAAAGAAAAGAAAAGAAAAGAAAAGAAAAGAAAAGAAAAGAAAAGAAAAGAAAAGAAAAGAAAAGAAAAGAAAAGAAAAGAAAAGAAAAGAAAAGAAAAGAGTGTTTATAATGTCTAAACTAAGAACTGTTAAAACTTTTGCATCCGAGAAAAAAAGTAACATAAAAGACGGAGAGGCAGAACATACGTTCGCATTTATTCCTCAACAGTTTGCAACCTCTTGCATACAAAAGAGCAATTTGAGACCAAAAAAATACAGATATTCCCCCCCACCCCTTGTGCCAGGGGCCGACGCCTCTAATGACTCCTGCACTCCAACCTGTTCCCCTTGCCGGGAACACCTCGGTGCTGCCGGCCCTTAAATGGCCTTTTTCTCCACAACCGAGGTATCTCGCCGCTTTCCTAGTATGATTTTCCAGTCTTAAATCCGCGAGACCCGGTTTGGCTCCCGGATTTTCTGCCTAACACTTGCTCTCTGCTTGCTTTCAACTTAGATTAGGCCATCATAAGTGAGTAACAGACACCCACTGCCACGGTCGTATTGATTTTTACTCTCCTGTGATATTAAGACTAATTCGGTCCTGGTTCAACAAGTAAAAAGGCTCCCCAGAAGGAGGATGAAGTGTCCTACAGCACTGACTTTATGGTTTATGTGCCTCCCTCCCCGCCTCCCCGTGTTCCCCCTTTCCTCCGAAGAGAAATAGATTTGTCGAAAGATAATTATTTTAACTCTGACGGACTCGAGCACATAAAGCTTGATACCGCCAGTGGTGCCCTGTGTTATTCTGGCATTTCCCAAACGATTTTAAATCCCTCCAGTTATTTATATCTCGCTTTTCAGCCGGCGCTATTTTTTTTAAAGCTTTATTGTATTTACCTGCTGATTCCAAAGCGAAGGCAAGCCTAATTGATTTTTAAAAGATCAGCAGCAGAATTCTAATCCGCTTGGGAACCTGTTTCCACCTGCCAGCCGAGGGTGTGATTATCGGTAATTATGTTATTTAAGAGTTGATAAAATAGCGGGGCGCGGCGCCGACCGGGCCCCTTCCCCAGCCGGGGCGCGGAGGGGACCCAGGCGGGGAGAGCGGCGCGGCGGGGACGCCGCCATCACGTGCGCCGCGGCAAACACAATTACGGGGCCGCCGTTAATAATTCATGGGCTGAGATTTAGAAAATTAATAAAATGAATTATAACAAGAGGCTAATTAAAAACTTTAGTAATTGTTGTCAAGACAGCTTGATGGGAGGCGTGCTGCACGACACCCCCGCCCCCCCCCGCACCGCTTCCCCTCCTTCCCCTTTTGGAAAGATTTTCTTTTTCCTCCTTCGCAACCCCTTCGCACCTGAAGGAGGCCCAGTTTGGGATAAAAGCAGTGGATGAATATATAGGTCAGCTGAATATATAGGTCCCAGAGATGAGACCGAGGTGGTAAAACTTCAAGGAAGTCTCTTCCTATAGTAGAAAGATAGATAGGCAGGCGGCTGGTGGGTGAGTGCG
This sequence comes from Neopelma chrysocephalum, assembly GCF_003984885.1. Lineage (NCBI taxonomy): Eukaryota > Metazoa > Chordata > Aves > Passeriformes > Pipridae > Neopelma > Neopelma chrysocephalum. Next base: position 16,706,681 of record NW_020897694.1, on the reverse strand, counting down.
TAGATGGATGAATGAAACCCAGGGCTCAAAAGTTAATTTAAACTAAGATGTCACATATAAATCTTTGAAGAAGCAGCAGTAGCAGAAAGCACGCCTGCACCGAAGGGCCCCAGCCCCGCCGCCGGGAGGGCGGGCAGCGGCTGGGGGCGGGCAGGGGCAGAGAGAGCCCGCGGGCACAGTAACGCACTTTCCGCTTTGCTTCCGCACCACCGATGGCAGCGGCAGTCGGTGCGGGGCCTCCACCGCGCCTCCTGCCTCCGCGGGGAGCGGAGGCGCCGCGGGATGCTCGCCCTCCCCAGCGGGGTCCCTCTCCGCCTGCTGGTTTAAGATGCAACTTTGAGGCGGGCTCAGCGCGGTGTTTCCGCGGGCAAAGGGGGCCGGGGAGGTCGGTCCCTGCGCCGGTGCGGATTTATGGCCGTGTCACCAGCCAAGCCCTGCCCGGGAGCTCGCCGTGGCTGGTTGTCCAGGGGCAGCTGTGCATACAAAATCTGCTTCCCAAATTGGAGTCATAGCCCCTCTGGGAAAGCAGGAGTCCCCCTTTGAACTGCATTTTAACTCCTTCAGCCTGCTTACCGAAGTATACCAAAGTATCTCTAATTCTGTGGGGAAACGTGGTTAAACACCTCTTTTTTTTTTTTTTTTTTTTTTTTTTTTTGTAATATAAAATTAAAATTTATCGGGAAGTCGGAGGTGAGGGGAATTAAAAAAATATGTTGTAAGACGTTAATCACTCTAAAGACTGAAGTATTTAAAAGGCTTTATATAAAAATTAATTTAATATTTTCTTAAAAAGACACTCGGCCCTGGTACGTTGAAGACAAATTGTAACTTCCCACTGATTTTCATAAGTGAGTCATGAAAGTCTCCAGAATGCCTCTTTGGGTAGGAATGCCAACCATCCCTCCTGCTCGCACGGGCTCTAGCACGGGGTGGGTCCCGGTGCGGGGACAAATCACCCCAATCCCGGGTCTAGCAGCGGGAGCAGACACCAGCTCATGCTGCAAACACCGGGGTGCAGAGAAGGACTGAGGCGGTTTTTCATCCCTTGTCCGGGTAGAAGAAAGCAATTTAAAATTGCGAGCCAGAGCTAGAAGATGTAAAAGTTGTGGGTGTGGCGGTTTTGGTTTTGTTTTAGTTTGTTTGTTTGTTTGTTTGTTTTACTCTATTTTAAAAAAGGTGTTCCTTGACAAGAGGACAGCATGTCCACATGAATACATCTTCTTACGGGCTGCGCGGAAAGAAGACGAGGCGCCGATATACATAACTTAGCCCTTGATTATGGTCATTATGTAAACGGAATTACTAACAAAAGTTTGTTTGGTAACTAATTATAGCTCACGAAATCTCTGCCGCTCTTCTCTTCAGCATAATGTATACAAACTTTTGTGCACGCGGATCAGAATAAAACAAAGTGTTGACAGCATCCAGCAGTGGAAATTCACTTACACAAGATTTTTTTTTCACTGAAGTGTTGACAATAAACATTTAATGAAGGCAGAGACTTGGATGTCTCCAGACAGTGTCAGAATACTTTAAACAGACCATTAGCATGGCTTCTTCTACTTCAAACAGAGCACACTATACCATAACATTATAAAAATACAAAGTATGAAACAAATAATCTGTTTATACAGATATTTTAAGCTGTTTTCACCAGCTCTGACATCCCCTGTATTTAGTATCAGAAACTTACTCATTTCAGATTACTCGCGCTTAAAAAATGTTAAATACAGTTAATGCAATATTAATCGCCCTTTGGTGATATAAAATGCAATATTTTCAGGCAGCTATTGAGCTTTTCTAGAGGAAGAGCTGATGAAAACAGTCACAGCTGAATAGTGGAGAGAAAAAAGCTCTGTATTTATTGCTTTTGTTTGGCTTTTGGCTACAGAGACAGGAACATTCTAATGGGGTAAGGACATTTATTTTATCTGCAATCTATTGCTGCTAGAGCAGGAGTGGCAGATGGGGTTTGGTGTTATATTCACAGAGTAATTTAGAGCAAATCCTAATAACTAATAATGATTTATGTTAATTTCAATCACTTATGTGACTTTATTAAAGCACTGCTGTAAGAGGAATAGAAAGGGAGGGGGCGAGAGGAGAAACTGGAGAGAGACAAGCTGTGTCTGTCTGAAACCGAACCGCATGCTTGAAAGGTTGGTGTGGTGGGCTGCAGTGAAATTTTTGACGCGAGGAAGCAGGTTTTACTTATGAGACTCTATCGTCGGCGCTAATTTCTTAAAAGAAAAGCCCCGTGTAGAAACTCCGTCCACCGACAAAGGCAAAACAAAATAGAGAGGGAGGAAGAGGAGAGCGTGCGGGGGAGACTCGTGTTATGCAAAATGTATTGATTGTGTGTGAGGAATCTGCGGTGCTGATGTTCTGGGCTCCCGAAAGAATAGAGGAGGTTCCTGGCGAAATAGCTAGGAAAACCCCAGATGTACATGCATCGTGCGAAACTTTTATTCTGGGTTTTTTCAGCGTGGTGGAGGTCTACAGTTCTCCACTTACGTTGCATTGGCTTTACTCTTCACCACATATCTCCAGGAGGTTTTTCCCCACGGGGTTTTAGAGTCTTATTAGGAAAAAAGAAAATAATTACAATGAAAAAGTAGCTACAGCAATGAGCCTTCCGTATTTGCCCCTGTAATCTTCAGTTTCATTAGCAACTGATAATACTGAAATGTGCACACACATAAACACAGGGGCACACGTCGTCGTGTGTGCATTGAAAGGAGAGAGATTTGCAAAAGCCAGCAAACCTCGAAACAGCTAGCGCTGCTCTGCATAGGATCGGTTTTATGTAGGTGAGAAGAGTACTTACACTATTTTGAAAGGGAGGTGCTCTTTGCTTCTGGCAATTTACTTTCCCAGGTACCTTTATACGTTTTTCTGCCTTAAGGCACACAGTCTGAAAGTAAAACAACATCAAAGCTCCTTATTAACACTATTTTCCTGAAATCAGAAGATGAAGCTACCTGAAACGTTTAATCTGGTGTTAGCATTTTTTTCCCAACAAAACAGCCAGAACAAAGTTCCAAAGAATCGGGGTAGTTATCTTCAGGAAACTAAAAGGCAAAATGCAGGGAGTGATGTATGTTTCTGTCAGCAGCCTTGAAATGGATTAAATAAACCTTAGGTTTTGCTGCATTCTAAAGCCACTTTTTTGTTTAATATAATTCCACCCTTCAAACATCAGGTCTCTTCCTCACTGCCAGGTGCAACGGATGCGAGTTTCTAAACTTTTGAGTCATTTGCAAAAATGTTTTTTTCTGCCCTATAAATGCGACCGGGTTCTACACCAGGCGATTTTTGAGTACTCTGTGGTAAAGGATTTATACATATAGCAATACCTTTTTCCCTAGAATTGAAAAAAAAAAAAAAAAGGGAGGGAGGTAGATCCCTATATTATGCACAAGGAGTAACGTCGATGTTGCTTTCCACCTCTCCGTTTGAAAGCGGCGCAGGACCTTCAAATCCGCCTGTGCGTGCACACCTGCTTTTTGAACTCTGTCACGGCGGAGGCGCCGCGGGCGGGCTGCGCGCAGGCGGAGCGGAGCGGCGGCGCTTCAGCACAGCGGAGAGCTCCGGCGGGGCTGCGGCGGGCGGCGCGGTCCAAGGGAAGGCTGTCTGTCTGGCTGGCTCTCTCTCTGTCCGTCTGTGGCTGCACAGAAGCCTGTAATATGTTAATGGCCGTAGGGTATGCCTGAGGTACCATCTCAAGCTGCTTCGCACACCATATGTCAGGCCGTTAGCCACATGGATCTATTAATCAAAGGGAGAGAGAGAGAAGAGGAGAGAGGCGGCGGGGGAAGGGAGCTTTTCATACCCCACTCTATGTTGCTGTACACTTTCTCCTTTCATTTCTCTCAGATATAAAGACCCGGAATACCTCGAACAGGCAGCTGTAATTCTCTTTTGATCTGCTCTTTTATACCCTCGTGTAACCAGCTCAGGTCAGCCGGTAGCGAGATTTGAGGCAGGAGGGGGAAATGTGTCACGTTTCGCCTGGCAAAGGATTTGGTTTTAAAGTGCTACTCAACTTCTGTGACAAAGCGAGTCTCTGTGCGCCCCTTCAGCCTTCTCCTTGCTGAGGGTGTCTCTGAGGGGAAGCCTTTTTCTAGCGAGCCAAACATCATCCCCCCTATAGACAGCCAGAGCCCTGACCGTCCTCACCACTTTTATCTCCCCTATTACCTATTGCTGCACGTCATTTCTTCAAGGAAGGTTTGTCCCACGTCAGATCCACAAAAGTATTGGATCCACAATATTACGGGGAGAAGGGGAAGAAGCAGCCTGTGCAGGAGAGAGGTGTAAAAGTCCTTTTGTACATAAATTTTTTATGCAGCCCTCAAAACGGGACCACCTAAACTTCTGTGTTTCAGGCAAATAAAGATGCCTTGATATATCTAACGTCAAGGCTCAGCGCCCAAGAAGAGGCACGGGTTCTCAGGTCTGGTTTCTCAATTTTGTTTGGAGGATAGGGTTTTCGGGGGACTTTCTCTTCAGGGTTAGAATGAACGTGCTCACATGGGCTCCTCCTGAACCTTCTTGGCCAGTCCATAGGTGACACGTCAGGGGCACAAGGGGGCACAACTCAGACAATCGACATTTCCAACCCAATTCCAAGACCGCTGCCATTTTTATTATTATTATTTTTTTAATTATTATTTTGTCTTTCACAATGAATGAGGGAGAGTATTAAAGAGACTGACCTTTTGCTCAGGTACACGCCACATAAAGTTTTGAAATGCTAGATTACTATAAAGTGCTACAGAGGCTCAGGAAAGTTACTGAGCGGTGGAGGAGGGGAGGATAGGTTCAATTCATTTTGCTAGGATCCTGCAGTAGGGATCGTGGAGGTGGATGGGGCTGGTCCCTATGCCTGATCTCCAGGCCAAGTGACACGCATGGATGTGCTGTAAATGGTGAAAAAACACCCGAAGAAAGGAAAAGGACGTGGGCTACAGCAGGGACACGTAACACGAGGACAAACTGTGTTTTTGCAGGCTTGCACAGTATCCTGTAGCTGGTTGGAATTCCTTCTGTTGGTACAGGACACCACAGAGAGGCAAGTTAGAGGGAGGAAGAGCTTGAGACAATTTCTGCCATTGCAAACACAGGATAGTAGCCCTATTGATATGTATTATATGGTAAAGTGCTTAGGTTATATTGAAGTCAGCCTTAATTTTTAACATTTTTTTCCCCTTTTGGTGGCTGGAAAAATAATGAGTGCATCTGTGCTTAGACCTACAGCTGGCACCCGTCTTCTGGAACCTTTGCTTTAATACATATTGTATTAAATCTGCAAAAATATGAATGCCTTCCTAAGCAATACTTTACATCAAGACAGAGGTAAATGCACGGGTTGAGTATCAGTTGATTCTGCATTTCCACCTAGCTAGGGAAAGGCTCTTATTACCTTTAAATTTTGGTGCACACACCACCCATCATTTTCTTCCTCTATTTAAAAGGTAACCCATATATCTGTCGTTTTAGGTTTCCAAAGACTCGTAACTTAATTCCTTCAGGCTATTCATCAGCACAGTAATTAAACTAGCAAATGGATGTAAATAAAGTGAAATTGGTTTCATGACAGATGAGCCAAAGAGGCCTCTGACATGAAACAAGCCAGGACAATAATTATTTCTGCACCGGGCTATATGAGGAACTCCATCTGGATTTATTAGGTGCTGCAAGTTATTTGCTGGGAGCAGGCAAGACAGGAGGACTCACTTTAATTTGACGGGATTTTTTTTTCTCCTTTTTGCATCCTAAGTAGGTTACAGAAATAAAAATCTGGAATTAACTGTGGCAGTACTCTGGGAAGCCTCTATCCAACGTAAAAACTCGGCAGTGAAAATAGGTAGTAGAAGAAAGGCTTCCTATATAATTTCTTCCCAAATGCTAAATAGGAGAAAATCTGCGTTAAAACTCTCCTCTCGAACTATGCCCTATTAAAAATAACCCAGATCGCTGTGGAAGCCAGTGTATGCTTCTCTTTTCTACAAATATGTATATGAGACAGTGGAGGCAATAGAAAGAAGGCAAATTTGGAGATCTTGGGAATTCTGAAGAGCTTCTCTTAAAAAATAAATAAATTATAACCTCAGCTAAATGGTGTAAGATCCCCCTGCTTCCTCTGCCAAGGAAAAGTTTATAGCAGAGAAAGGGGCTGCAAAAGGGAGGGTATGGATTCCTCAAGGCTCAACTGTAATTGGAGCCATCAGGTCCAGCTTGGAGTGGAAGTAATACACAGAATAAATAAAAAAAGGGCTCTCACAGCAGGTGCAGATTAGTCCCTTTCCCCCTGAAAAGATTAGAAACTGACCGCTTTATGCTTAAACGTACTCTCAATTATTTAAGCGCCCCTTCGTGATTAGCAAGTAAAAGTAACGCTCCAAAGCGCTGAAGAAATGAAGCAAGGATAACACCGCTTTCGCCCAGCTCACGCAGGCTTTCCAGCACACGCCTTGCTCCCTGCCAGCTAACAACGCTCAGACTGGGGAACTCGCTTAGATACACACACCTGTAGGGTGGGAGGGGGGCTGGGGGAAAGGAGAGGAGGGGAAAAGGAGGGAGGGAACATGTTCAGTGTGGTAGAGGTTCCACTGTCGAGGCTGTGGAAGCTGCAATCCAACCTTGTTTCACAGGCGATTGGAATCCGTGGGATTTTCGCAGGAATGCTGAACCCTCAACATCTTTTACACTGGGAAGGGGGAAAAAAACCCCCAATCCCGCACCAAAATCCCAAACACCACCCCTCCCCCGCCAGTCCGTCCCCCCCCCCCAAACCATTCTCTTTGAATGGGATGGAAATGAGACGAGGACGTCTGTGTTTGCATACGGCAGTTTGATCAGGGTTCATATCTTTCTGCAATCAGAGGCGTTTTCCATCCTTCCTCGTGGAAGGGACTGTGTTAACTGCAAAGCCGGGGAGAGATCCTAAAGGGACTGAAATCCCCTTATGTCTGAAGCTGTCCCTTTTAACACACACCAGACTAATTATTTAAAAGTTCTTGTAAAATTAGAAGACATAGCCCAGTCCTTTAATTAGAATACACTATGAATAGGGATAGCATATGGAGGGGAATGTCAAGAAGAGGGTGCCAGGGGCAGATCCTAGGAAATCTGTATTCATTTCTGCCTCCTGTTTGTTCAGTAATCTCTACCATCATAACTAAATCTTGGAGCACTGATGTAGTTCGAGTTGTTGTTGACTTAACGTCAAAATTCAATCACTGGGGGTTTTGCATCAGCCGGGCCACTTATTTGTCTAATAAATCCGTCATTTTGTAAGAAAAATATTTGAGCAGCCGTACTTGACCTCTTGGTATCCACAAGTCACATTTATTTCTACCAGTTTACGAATGCAAAATGGAGATGATCATCTTAATGCCTCGAGGTACTGTGTTGATTCCTGATTGGATTTTAGATGGAAATGTCTATTTTAAATACCCCGTGATTAAATTGTACATATAATAGAATTCATGCCTCTTAAATCAAATTCTGGTTTGCAAACCCCGAATTTATTTTAAAGGAAATATTATTTAAGCATAAATTGTTTTCTTAAATGATTCGTGACACCCCCCGTTGTAAGATTTTATTATAGCAGGGCATCTTTTTCACTGAAAAACTTATTTTGATCCTGGAGCGTTCATGTCTGATGAAAGGCGTCTGACAGGGGTAGGGTGGAAGTACACCCATTTCCGAGCACTGCCTGGCCTGTGACATCCCACGCTGGATGTTTTGCTTCTTGTTTTTATGCATAATTCTTCCGAAAAGGGGGCCATGTTGTACGAGTTTAATTGGAGTTGGGGGGAAATAACTTTCACGAGAGCTTTTGGGTTGAGGGGAGGGGAATGGGGACGGGAGGATGGGACAGAACAAGATCTGTGTCAGGTGAGGGGAGGTTTGGGAGCCTTCCGTGGGGCCAGAGGCCGGCTCCAGCCACGGGCACATGTCCCCGGGAGCCGCGGCGTTCCCTCGCCCCGCCGGCTCTGCCTGCTCTGCCTGCTCTGCCTGCACCCCCGGGCGTTCCCACACGGACCCCCCGCGGGTCCCGCTGCATCTCTCGCCTCGGAAAGCCCCCCTGGGGCCTTCTCTGCGGAGGGGCCCACGCCCTCCCTGGCCAGCGGGGAGCTCCTGCACAAGCCGCTTCTGGGGAAGGGTGGGGAGAGGGCTTCTCTCCTTCAGCAGACATCCCCCCCCCCCGCCCTTTTCTGACTCGCAACCCTCGAGTTTTCCCCCTGGGCGGCTGCCGGGGTCTTGCTGTCTCCATGGAAATCTAAGGGGCGGCTGTCAGCCCGGGTAGCGGTCATTATTCCCGCATTAAAGCCAGCCATCGATTCGTTCCCCAGCACCCTCTCGCGCCAGGAAACGGAGGGCCAGGCTAGAGCCGCCGGCCACGGGAGCACTTGCCCGGGAGCGTGCCTCGACAGGCATCCCTTGTGAGTTCTTGCAGCAGTGCCCGACACAAGGAAGGGGGAAAAAGGGAAATATTTCAGCATACTGGAAATTTTAATGTTGGCTTGTAGGAATTAATGTAATGGGTCACGGTTATTAACAACTTATAAAGGCTTAAATCAATATAAATTAATTTAATTATGATTTCTAATTGCATTATGCATGATCAATTTGAAACACTACATTAAAGATAATTAGAGCAGGGTGCTAGTCAGTAATCACTTCCTTTATAGCTTAATGAAAAGGAATGCCATGTATTACCTGTGGGGTGGATCCATGAAATAATTATAAATGCTTATTTTCCAATGGAAAATAATTGTATGTTTTAAAAGACATTTTAATTGCTTTATTGTAAGCACAGAATGGATTTGAACTTTTTACATGGCCTCGCTTAAATATTATTGGTGTTGACTGAAGTGCTGAGTCCATCTATTGATGGCCCAAAGGAAGACTAACTTTTATGTAAAAGTATCATGCTGTCCTCAGAAGCTAGTGCCAGGGGTCACAGTAGATGGAGGTCCTAGCTTAGCATAATGGGTTTAACATTTCCATGACATCATCAGGGAATCTGAAAAGGAGTCTGAGGATAATCAGAGTGGTCATTCAGAAGTAGAGTAAATATTTTATGAGGATATATAGAAGACAGGAAAGAAGGTGATCAGAAAGGTGAATCTCTACTTCATGCTCTATGAAGAAGGTTTTTCACTTAGTACCAGTTTTGATTGAAAACTCATGTATCCTTAATACAAAAAAAAAAGGCAGATCATGACCCTTGGAGAGGTGAATCCCAATTCACTTTTAGTGGCTGATCTAAATATATTTGTATTCATGGTCATCTTTAAGGGTTACAGATTATTTCTCTCTTACTTTTCAGATATAAATACATCTTTAATTGATTGTTTATTTGTCCTGCGTATTGGCACTTACTCAGGGATCTGTTCCTACTTTAGCAACAAAAGTTCATTTATTGTTAAAATTAAAAGCAATCACCATAAATGAATGCCTGGTAAATGGCCACAGTGAGGCAGATTAATTGAAAATGCTTTCCCAGTGATTAGCTTTATTTTCCCATCTTTGCCTGATAACTGAAGCAGTACTTGCAGCATACGTCTTGGTTAGACTCATTATATAATTCACAGTTTTCAGAGACAGAATGTGTAATTAGGGAAACTGAGATTTGAGGAGAACAGTAAAGAACAGTAGCATATAATACCTACATTTGTCACAGCAAGACCTGTTTGAAGAATTTGCTTTCTTTTAAGGCCTGAATGAGACCTAGAAGCTTTGGGACTCCTCAGGATAACACTGTCTGCATAAAAAGGAGAAGTGAAAAGGAGAGCTTAAATGTCATCCAAGGATTATAGCCCTTTAAGGCTAAATTATTAGAAACTTACTGATTTTAGTACTGAACCATGACTGTAGATGACTCTTTGGATGAAATGATTCCAGGGATATACAGCAGCTCTTTTTCATAAAGATTCCTGTTTAAAAGTGCACAGTAGAGTAGCTATGCCCCTACTCCACCACATCCTGCAGAGGGAAAGTAGAGGCAGAAATAAGCTTACTTTGCATAAGAATTTCTAAGTATTCCGGTGAAGTGGGACAAACTGCAGGATGAGTCTGGTCATTCCCTCTGTTGTTCGCAGTTTGAAATGATGTGGCCTCATACTGCCAAGATCCAGGGACAAGATCTGAAAGCAATTCAGGGAAAGGTTTTAAAAAGTACAGTTCTCCAATCCCAAACTGGCTGTTTTTCTTAACAAAACAAAACAAACAAAAAAAATCTTCCACAGAGGTCCTTGGTTCCTGCGTGGAAAGTTCTGATATATTGGAATAGCAATAGATATATATGGAGTCTAACACCTCAAACTAAGGATGGGATATCAGCACAGCTTGAAATATCCAGGTGACAAATGCCTGATAAATACCGATGGAGACACACTCTTGTGGCTTCTGTGTCACTTAGCTGTGGTAGCTATTACAGTTGTTGTGACTTTCTTGCATCCTGACCTCTCCTCCAAACAAAATTGATTTCCATGACTCAATCTCTTGTCAGGAGTGAGGAGTCCCCCAGCATGACTCTCCTCTAGCCAAAAAGCTCACCAGGAGAAAAACAGTCTACTGGATTTCATAAATCAGCTCAAGGACCTAAGCCTGTATTATAGACTCATCTTGTGATGTGCCTTAATCTTCTCTGCCATGAATAAATATTGCATTAGATTATGATTTTCCACTCTGCACCGAAGCTGGGGCAGTCTTATCTACAAAAAGGTGCAAGTGAGGTATTAGGTTATCCATCTGCTTTTGAGAATATTGATTTTTCTGTTTTTTTTTTCTTTTTTTTAAGTACAAAGAAAATCCTTGCTTGTGCAGGGGACCCTTGATTACAAAAGCCTCACCTATACGTTCTTTGAGTGGTTAGATTGAGAGCCACATGAAGTCTATGTTTTATGCTGTTTTTTCATATAGAAATTGATTTTAGATATCACTGCAAACCAAAGATGGGGTATGAGTGCTGTTTATATGCCAGGGAAAGGAATGAAAATAGCTATGTGGGATACAGGGACAACTGAAGCATATACACAGGTTTCTAGCTACAGAACTTTCCTGTGCTCCTCTCTCTAAACTATATCCAGTAAATAAAACAAATATCTTAGTGGTTCAAACACATCTTTGCCTCCTTTTGGTGAGTCTCTGAATGATTGGCATATTTGCAACTGTGGCAATTCACCAGAGCCTTAAGACACATTTTTGTAAATTTCTGCCCAAGTTTTTCTGTTGAATGCAAAATTGATTTTTCCTCACCTTAAATTAAACAGAAGGACAATTTTAATTCATTGTAATAGTTCTTTTCATAATTTATAGTTATTTAAGTAATCTATATTTTTTAAAAAATGCGTTCACTGCCCAACATCTCAAGGCTTCCCCTTTTCTGATTGATGGAATTTTTTACAAAATCCACTGACAGCTGCAGGCAAATGTCTTAGCAGAAACTTTAATAAAGTGTTTGGTTTTTAAAGCTTCAAAACTAAACCTAGAGGCTTTAGTTCTCAATATTAGAACTAAGCACATTTTGATCAGTGGCTATTTTACGGCTGTGCAGGTAAGATAATTGTGTCTGACCAGGTTGTCATCGCAATCTTGCTAGTGAGCTCTCACATTCAGTGTGAATATGTTGGGTTGCAATGCTATATTTTTTAAAAATTTAAACTAATCAAAGACTGTGGCACAATTTCAGCTAATTGGTTGCTGGGTACCATGATTCTTTGACAATGCACAGGATTGTGCTAGAGAAGTTTGTAAGTAATATAAAACAAGGGAAGGTCTTTTCAGCATCCTTGGGAGACTGAAGAGGATGATGCTTCTAGCATGTAATCAAATATTAGTAATAGGGAGAGGCTGGACTTATTTTTATTCTCAAAACATTGTTAGTAGGTCTCAGTCTGGCATTGAAAACATTAGGCACATTGCTCTGTGTCTCACCTTTTTAACTCTGCATGTTTAAGCAAATACATCTTAAGGTTTTTTGTGCTCATGACTGGTGACGGAAACAATCTGTATGTTAAATCAGTGCAGAGCTCTGAAGAGGAGCACATTCTGGTTCAAATTCATCCCATCGCAAACTGAGTAAATCATGATAGCCACCAAGTATTTTATTTGTGTTTAAACTGCACATAGTTTGATTGTCCATAGTAAAGGGCAAGAATGTGAAGCTTAAACTTATTGCAAAAGAAATGTAGAAACATTAAAAAATAAATTGGATTAGGAAACAGATGAATATAATGAACTTCCTTACTCTCAATCATATGCTGCCAGATAAGTGTTTGAGTCTGAAAAATTGCACTAATGAAGCTATTTGAAGGCTTTTGTGGACAACTGCTTACTCTTTGAAGATTAAATGAATGATGTTGATGTGATTAATCTTAGTACAGGGAGTGATGCAGCAGCCAGAAAATACCTTGGTGATTTTCATAATTAAACTGAATCAACACTTCAAAGAAATGCCAGTGTTATCACTTGTATATTAGAATTACATTCATTAGACAGAAGAAACAAATAATTTGAGCAAACAAGATTTTCCTTTTGGTGTACTGAGACTTCTGTCATGTCTCAGAGTATCTTACTATAAATCATCATTACTGTGTAATTTTATCCTTGCTTTTTCAGTTACTTGTTTTCTGTTTATTTTTTCTTAAACACCCTAATGATTCACTGATACTTGCTTCCTGATTACTTATTTCAGTATTAAATAGCTTTTCCTGGTTTTCCAGTTAAAATTGTCTGTCCACTGTAGGATTTCAAATCTTTGTCACTGAAAAATAATGTGAGTAGTCACTGGTTTATGTGGGTAAGGGACTCAGGCATTCCAACAATCTCTAGCTTTACAAGGGCTCCTCTACAAAGGATAGGACAAGCCACAGAATATAGGAGAAACAGGAGTGACAACAGAGTCTGCATAAGACTAAGAACATAAATAGTTCACAGTGATCTGTGGAAATAACAGTTCAGGTCAGATTCTGCATGACTAACTCATTTTCTGAGAATCTTAAATATTTCGGTACCACTGCCCAAAGTAATGTTCCTTAGCACCTTCTAAATAGCAGAATCTGGATTCATGTAATTGAGCCCCCCTAAGTGATCTTTAATAGTGCATGTTTAAAATATTTGAATAATATATGCACACTATTTTGTAACATAAGGAACTTAGAGTATTATATATGTTTCCAAACACATTCGCAGACACATAGGTGGACACACATATGCACACGTATACTCATAGACAGTAAACTTGCCAACCTGCTAAACAGTTTTGATGGGACAAAAAACCAGAACACAAAAATACAGTCAGCTGCTGCTTTAATGCAAATCAAAGTAAGGGTGTAGGGTTAAGGATTGCTGCATCAATACAAATTTACTGTATTACTCTTTCTATCACCACTTCAGATTATTGGAAATATTGCTCTGTGACTTTTGGTAACCCTGATATTTACATCTTACTTCTAGTTGTTGTACAATCTTTCCTTTCACAGTTGCTTAATGTAAAAAAAAAAAGATATTGCTTCTTTAGCATAGTGGATGAAAAACAAGCTTTTCACCTTTTAGTTTATTCCATAATCTGAAGTGAAATGAGCTTGATGGTCTCCACACAATATCTAATGGGCAATAATCAATAATACCAAGCACAAGTTTTCTTCCATATTCAATTTAAAAGTAGCACATGGATTTGGAATGCCCACTGATCCCAAGGAAAAGGTTTCTGTGTTACTGTCTAGGTAAAACACCCCCTTACCCCATCTCACCTTCAGTCCCTTCACCTAACCTTGTTTTTCTGCATTGTGTACTCTATTTACCTCAACTCAGTCTTCCTATCCCACTTCTCTCTTCTTTATAGAAGAAACATTGTATTTGCTGTCATCCCAGATATCATCTATATCTTTTACTATTCTTTAATTTGTTGTGTGTCCCTTAGGTTTGCTACTACTCAGCACTGTACTTTTTGTATGACTCAAAAAGTATTTCTTACTATCTTACCTGCAGGGGGCAGACCCCAAGGTACCTGCTATAATTAATGGTCCAAATGTGAATCTGTTGAAATTCATGTGTTGACTGATTTCATATGCACATCTCTCATGCTGGGTGGCAGTTCTATATTTATCAGTCATTGCAGACTGAACCTTGTGACCAGAGAAGGTGGACAACGAGCTGTACATTTGTCTCACCTAACTTTAACCATAAAAGAGACAAATTGCCTAAGCTAACAGTTAGACTTCTGCTACTGTTCGTGAATAGAGAGGTAGGCATTTCCAAATGGAGATTTATTTCACCTGAAGACAACTGACTGAGATAGCTGAGCTGAACAGCTCTCCAGAGGTGTCTATCCTTTTCACTGTCATTAGCAGAGACAGAAAGCCTCAGCTGGTTAACCAGCCTTGGAGAGCTGTACATCCTCACCTCAGTCTTTGTGGCTGAGGTCTACATGACTTTCAGGTGTGTCTTAAAGAGCATGGGAATCTGTTCATTCATGAATTTGTTTTGTCTGCAGATGTGTGAACATGAGAATGATTCATAGTCATTCATGTGCAAGAAACAACAGCAAATTGGTAGGTTAGGTTAGAATTTTTCATTGACTTCTCAGAGATTCAGCTTGATTACTTTGCTTTAAGGGGGAGGGTAAAGAGGAGAGGAGAAAAAAAAGTGGATAAAAAGAGGAAGCGACCTCTATCCTCTAAAGTCAATAGCAAAATATATTTTGTATTAATGTATCTTTAGCTGTTTTTTTAATTTTTGTTACTTACTTCAACTCTTAAAAATTACTTCTGCAAACATCCCTCATGTTATTTCAGGTATTTTAAATACAGTTTGCCTTCCTTCTCCCGCTTCTCATCTGTGAACTTGACCTAAGGCTGCATGATGCCAGCAGAAGGCCTAGGTAAGATGAAGGGCTGAGTGCAAGGCAGTGCGCATGCTGCCTATGTGAGGGCATTGGCCCTGGTGAGGATGGTGCTGTACCATTGGGCCTGAGAGCTAGAGGTGATTTCCTGTCACAGGTACATATAGGAAAGGAAAAGTAGCTGAGATAGCTCCCACAGAGGTAGTGGGTGTAAGAGCACTGTTAATCTTCCATTATACTATACAATCTACATGGATATCATCAATTGCTTTTGTGTGGATACAATTATATCGATTTCATCCTTTGGGACAGAACAATTAATTAGGGTGAGGTTCTCTTCAGCTAGCTTTTAGACATTCAAAAAATGAACCTGAACTGTTTGTTCAAAGTCTCTTTGGAGTCGGTGTAAAAACATAAACACCTCACGGGAATTCAGTTCACCTCCGAACAAGCATCTCATGTCAGATAGATGAATCACTCCTTGGAGGTACCTATTTCTTTTCATTTTTAGAGGGTTACAACTAGGCAGAATTAATCCTTTTCCTCCTGTAAAATATTTATGTGATTTCAATAGTCATCTGACCATAAAAAATGCAGGCCAGGGTATATTGTACAACACACGTGTTGTATGCATACACCGATACACATACATGTGCATTCACAAGGCTCTAGGAGCTGGAAGCAGTACAGCATCTTAAACATGTTAATTTGGGAGAGTAACAATATCAAAACAGCCTCAGTGGAGAAAATTTAAAAGCAAAATCTGCCTCTTCTGCTGGAGAAGATTTTCAGTTCATTAGCCCTGTTGGAAGCTGGGAAGAGTACATTTTCAGACTTCTGAAAAACAGACAGATTGGAGAGAGTGGCAGTAATAGGTGAGTATTTATTGACCCCAGACAGACTGCTGTTGTAAAAAAGAGTTATAATGGCTATTGGTTGAATCACACTATTTGTAAAAAATATTTAATATGTATGAATAGAAAGAGTTTTAACAACAACAGTAAATGAAAATATCTTCAGGAAAAAAAAACTTTAAAAAGGAGTTGAAGTTTCAAAACAAGAACATGTTCCTACCCATCACACATAAACACTATGCTCATAAAAACAAGGAAAAGGGTAATAAGGGATATTTTTACTTTATTTTTCCTGTATAATGAACATTCATATTAAACAAGAAAGATACAACATATAAACCCTAAATTTGAGCTGGTTATTCTTGAGGTTCCTTTATGTATCATTTTTATGTATAATATACATTTTTATTTCTACCTATTTTTAAAGATATGAGAAATAATATACCTAAAAAGATATTGTTTTATAACTGGTTTGTGGTAAAATATTTATAGTAGTTGTTTATCCATAATAATGTTGTATATTTAACACAAAGATGAAAAAAGTACAACATTGTTGGCTTAAGGTGTATTTTTATGGTTTACATTTAAGTATTAATACTTAATGAGTATACAGATGATTTTGTTTCCTTTTAAAAGAGCTTTCTAGGATAGTTACATTTCAAAATTACTAAAGAGATAGTTTTTAGATTTTAGATGTTTAACTGTAAAACAGGTTGCGATGAAATACAGATGGCTTTATTTTTTACAGGAATGGTCCATTCCTCAGTCACACTTAATGATACTGCTAAAAATTCTTCTATTTCAGACCTTCAAATGCCTTTCATAAGTGATGATATGGAAATCTCAGACAGAATAGTAGCATGTGATTCTTTTCATTGGATCAGAAGACTCAAAGAGCTTGATTATGTTTCTTACTGAGGTGCCAAGTGCCACTGGAGAGGTGGTAAGGTAACCAAGATATCTATATTGTGTGTTGGACTGGCAGATACAAACCAGAACCTACATACTTGACCCATCAAAGCCAATCATGATACCTTATGGCACTAGATGCTATAGTTAGGACAAGGAGTTCCTCACTCACCTAAGCAGACATCGATTTTATGGACAGATAACTAGCACCCTTGAAGTTGTCTTTGTCAATGACAAAGGGAATCTAGAGTGACTCATCACAGGCATTTAAGCTGCAGAACTGAAGTTAGGTGAGCTCAATTTTACCTTTGAGTTTCAAGTTGAAAACCTAATGCTCAGTTGCCAGTTCATCTTGGGATGCCCACTAAATATTTAAGTTTCTAACTCCTATTCTTCCTCTGAATTTCATAGAAAATCTGGGTAACTAAATGAGTATTTAGGATCATAAATAGATAGATCTCCAGCTCCAAAGCCAACAGTGTATTAATGCCATACCTTCTAAACTAGGAGCCTTAATGGCTTAAATGTGTTAGGTATGTCTATTTGAACACAATTGGAGTTGATCCTGCTGTTTTCTCTAACAAAGTCTTATCATTAGGATACTTGTTCAAGATTTGGGCTGAGGACTTGTTGCAGTTTGAGATGACTTGAACGTCATCTACTACATCTCAAGGCATATCCGATTTTTATACTGTCAAGTCAGTAGGGATTAAAGGCCTTGTGTTCTCTCCTGTTAGAGATGGACAACTGTGTAACACTCATTAGTGATTGGTCACAGTCACCAGGAGTGCAAAGAAATGCTAGCCTAGGTGGGTTGCTTTTGGGAATGTTTCAGAGTCTGGTCTCTTCTTTTGGTAGGGTTCTTAAATTGTACTTAATAATTATATAAAATAAAATAGACACACATTTTCCTAAAAAATATTGGTTAGCTCACTTTCTTAGTTTCCTTCCTTCAGTAGAGAAGTCTACCCCCTGGGCTTGACCTTAGGTCTGCCTTTCCTCTGATCCGACAAATCTTTGTTGTAAGGTATTACTCCATTGAATTGTTGTAAGGTATTACTCCAAAGCCTGCTCTTTCAAGAAGTTATCCTCAGTTAAGCACACTGGATTCTTGCTATATTTTGGTCACCTGACTAGTTCTCTGGACTCTGCTGTTTGTATTGGCTGAAGGCTGGATTCAATTCTCCACTTGTTGGCCCCAAGTGCTCTCTCAGATACTCTGGTTGTTTCAAGATGGGGACTCTTGAATATGACATAGATCCAGAGGTACACCCGTGTCTCACGTAGATATCATACCCACAATCTCCATTCACTTACACAACCACCTAACTGGTATACATATACAGACAGACTCATACATTTGCACTGCTACAGCCTGGTGTTGAATCTTTTACTTGAGATTTGATTCAGTTGTCCATGAATAAGGCCCTAGTGCTATTTCAAAAACCCTACGTTTATCTGTCTGCAGAGCTGGTGGACATGACACAAGAACTGAGACCTGGAGTGTCAGCTAAAGGGAAGCTGGAGGGCTACCTTACATACCTTTACAACTCTAGATGCCTATGGACAACTGGATGACTCTTCTAATATCAATGTCTAAACTTCAGAGGGAGGCAATGATATAGCCAAATTCTGTGGCTAATGTTTCATAACAGCTATCTTTACGTGAGTATGCTCCCAGTAGGCAAACTCTCTGGACTGCTCTTTGGTGCCCAGCTCTCTCCACTAATCAATTAGGAAGCCTAAGCACCCAATTTAGGCAGTCTGTGACTGCCTAATTAATGTTCTTAATTTTCCTAACTCCTAAAAGGGAATTAGGAGATGACATAACTCTTTGAATCTGTGCTCAAGCAGCTAGGATTTCATTATTAAAATTATCCAAGGGTCGAAAATCTGTTTCTGGACAATCTGATAACTGCCTAAATCCCGATCCACAAGATGTGTAATACACGCCTATGCAATCTTTGGATTTTAAATTATTTTATCCAACACATTTATTGTATATGCAATATGATAGGAATAGGTTTAACTCCTGATGTACCTTGCTGAGTTATGTGGCTCTGTAGATGAATGGTGGATGCCAAGCCCTTCAGGAGCTGTTGCATAAAAGTAGAATAGAGCATATGCTTTGAGTTTAGTCTGGACTTGTTCTCACTTAAAGGTAGAAAATTCTGATTCAATTCATTCTATTTTGCTAGAGATTTGAAACTGCATCTCTCACCAAAATGTTCTAAGTATCAGGCTGGTAGATTTTCTGGGGTTTGCTGCTCACAGCCTCCCCTTGCAAGATGTGATGTTCCACTTCACAGAGAGTTATTAAATATTCATTACGCTAGTGAAAGAACAAGCTTCTCAGAAGACAGAAAGAGTCTGGTACTTAAGGCAGTCACCTGGGAAAAAGGGAGATCTGGATTCCAGTCACTGCTGTAATGATTACTTAGTATTAAATACATACACTGGTTCACGAACTGGAACCCAGCTTCTTTTTTCTCGTGGAGAGGGGGGTTGACTATCAAGCACTACTCACTTTCTGTCTATTGCAGTGATTACTTAATTATCCAGGAAAGCTATGGCTGGGGATAACAAGCACTCCTCTAGCAGTTGGGAGATTGTAGTTCCATGTGGCAAAGAAAACTAAATGTGCATTTCTTAGGCCCTTTATTATCCAAAAGCTAGAAGAGGAAACCCCTTTCATTAGGGAGTAAAATGCTATAACTCAGGACTTTAGAATCATGGAATCCCATGTGGAAGACAACAGCTCCTCTGATTCAAAAGTAAGCTGCAGAATAGGGAGAAGGTTTAAGGCATATGCTTAACCTCCACATTTCCTAAGTGCTTCCCTCCCTAGCATGTCTTTGTGGATTCCATCTTTTCTGTACAATCTGTAAGGCAACAGACGTATAACTCAGGACTGCAGATCATGCTACAAAATACACCTGTTGGATAGGTGCTGTGGTATTTAACTAAGATCCCTTGCAGATCTGTACTTTCAGGTAAAATTCTCAAAGACGCTTTGCATTGCTTTCCTAACTCCTCTTGAAGCCAGTGCAGATTTTACCATGGACTTAAGAAGGGGCAGACTTGTACCAGCAGAGATGTCTTTCATTCCTCATTTTCCCCATGCAACTTCAAAAGGAGAAATATTGGAGTATATATTCTGTTAAACAAATGTCTCTATGATCATTACATTCTTGATACAAAGACAATGGATTTCTTTCTTTGATTTTTTTTAACATGTATGTTTCTATGCTGACAAATATAACTTATGTACATTGATGTGAATAATTTGAACTTCTGATATGCCTCATGGAGATGTATGGCTCTAATTCATCAGCAGATGGCCTAGGAAGTTTCAGGGCATATGCATTAAATCTATTGAACTTAATGACTCAGGACCTGAAATACTCATACCTGCTCAAGAAAAGACCTATTGGATGTTGAAAACTTCTGGCATTAGGCAGTGAGAGAAAGAAAAGCAAAATAAATGTTGACTTGCTTACAGAACGCATTGAAAAAGAATTAAGAAAACCAGCCAGACAAATCTTTTCAATATCACAACATGAACTAGAGGTAAATTTTTACCTGGAAAGATGAATAACTGGTTTTCCTTGCCTCATAAGGAAGATGCAAGAAGTGGTTCTGGAAAAAGAGGGGACTAGATTGATTTTTTCACAAAAATAAATCAAAGCAGACATTAAATTCTAATGTTTTGTATTTTCTCTTTTTTTCCCTCTCTCTCCTTCCTCCCTACGATTAGTTCTTTACTGTTTCCTTTTCTCTTTGATTCTTCCCCTCTTTCCCTTCTGCTCTTTTTGCTTCCTTCCTGTACTCTTATCTCTGTCCAATCACAGCCATTCCTGACTCACTTGTGCAGAATAATCATCAAAATCATCCTTAAATGAAGGAGCTGGCTGTAAACTCAAGCTACTTCTTTCTGTCCCAATAGAACAAAATATTTATCCAGAAAGGCATGATAGGAAAGCTAGGATCTTCTGTCTCTGAAAACACAGTCTTTGAACTTTTCAGCCAGAGGAAGTTTTCTGTTGGCTATCACTTATGAAAAACATGTTGGCTTTGTTCATTTTTGTTCTTATTCACTAAAGTTCAACAACCTAAAAGAAATATCTGGGCCTTGATCCTTGA
Source organism: Neopelma chrysocephalum (assembly GCF_003984885.1). Classification (NCBI taxonomy): domain Eukaryota; kingdom Metazoa; phylum Chordata; class Aves; order Passeriformes; family Pipridae; genus Neopelma; species Neopelma chrysocephalum. Next base: position 16,685,915 of record NW_020897694.1, on the reverse strand, counting down.
ATCTACTGAAAGCAAAAAGCAGAAAGAGAGGGGACTAGAAAGGAAAACTATTAGGTTATACTTAAGCTAGTGTGTGCTCTTCCAGACTGAAAGAGAGTAAGATTAAGGATGAGATGTGGATAGCACGAGGCAAGAGATACAAAAATTCTCCCTAAAGCCTCTGTACTTGTCTGCTGCTAATAACCTTTTTTAGCTTCAACATGCCAGCAGCTTTCTGCACTACCTGCCTTTCTAAAAAATAAAAGTATAGAGACATTTTAAATAATTCCAAATTTAGCAATGTTAAGAAAAAAGAAGTGAAAAAATGAGAAGCCAGCAAACAAGTGGGTACCTTGATGTGTGTCAGAAGCACTGAAGCAGGTGGCTCACTCTGAGTGGGCAGCTGGCACTGCCAGTGTTCGCCAGTGTTTCCCTACTGCCCTGGCATCTGAGATTCACGTTTCAATTAACCTCTAAACTGGGAAATGCTCTGGTTGCTGCCAGGTCATATTTTAATTTAAATTAAGAAGATTCATGGGGAAGCTCATAAAATAATTTTACTCATAACTGTCTCACTATTGTGCCTATTCCTCTTTCTTCCCTAAGCCTTCTTCCTCTAATCAAGGAATCAGAGACAGGTCTCTTACCTCACAAAACAAAGCCTGGTCCCCACCATGTGACACACCGCTGGTCATTTTAAAGGAGTGACTCTAAATTAATTTATGAATGCCAGATTCTTCCCATATATGTGCAGCCAATGCTGCACAATATATGGAAGAAAAATCCATCAAGAGCTTTAAAGCACCAGAGATACCACTTCTGTTTCTGCCTTTCCGTTTCAGTTTCTAGCACTCAGCCTAGTAGCAAAACAGGCGCTACTGATCCTCTGCAGTGTCACTAGGACAGACAGTCAATAGAGTCTGTCTGTCAAAAAAGTCACTCGAGTGTCAACAGGATGGGTAAGTTGTCCTGCTCTGGCATTGAAAGTGGCCAAAGAAAGGTAATTAGACACTTTTTTAGGGAATCATGAGAGACTGCATGCCAATTTCTGTGATGTCAATGGCAATCAGTAGGAAAGGGGCAACAAGGGGAAATTATATATTTGAATTGCTTTCTCTTAAGTACTTATATATCAGATCTTCAATAAGCAACAAAACTGGGTGTTTAGAGCCCTTAATGAAAAACGGAAGCAAGTATTTCACAGGATTCTCAGTCTGTGGGTATGGATTTATAGGTATGCATGCCCTAATCGTGCCCTTTGGACCAACTTCAGAAGGAAGGGTGGGAACATGCACACTGAATATACATCTGTGGAGTGGAGGATCTTCTCAGGGTGATACCACAGGCTGAAGTGCATCTAGAACCTTGCTGTTCCACCCTGGGTGTGTAGTTTAGGACCAGAATTATTGTGTAACCTGGTTAAGTGATTTAACCACTAGACTAGTGTGTGATATTTGGGAATCACAGTGGTATCACACTCAGCAGAGCCCAAACAAATAAAGAGTAATCTGAACAGGTTTAGCAAATAAGGTTCTTCTGGGAACTTCTCTCTCTTATTAGCATTCTGAAGTGCTGATAGACACAAAGATGGATTCTAAAAAAGTCATCCCAGTTTAAAAAAAAAAAGAAAAAAAAGAAGAAAATAAAGAATGTCACACTTAGTACACTTGACAGTAGAACCTTAAAAAAATTACTCTCTGAGTCTTTTGTTTCCATGATTGACTTTGCCTGTAAACTGTTCAAAAGTAATGTAGTCAAGTGAGAACTTGGCATTAAAAGATTACAGGAGGAACATTGGCTAAAATATAGAAGAGACAGAGTCTCAGTAACAACCTCCGTGGTCCTCAGCCCTGTAGCTGAAAATAGAAGAAGACAGGATGTAAGAATTTTGAAGCAGTGAGCAAAAATGTTAATAGGTCAATTGAAACACAGAGCTGAGATTGCAAGAGAGTTTTTGGTAGATGGCATGTATGTACTCAGATTTGAATTCAACCAGGATCATGCTGGAACATTTAAATACTCTATATGCATATTTAATATATACAAGCTGCCTGTAATACTCTCTTATAAGCATCTTAAAAAAAAAAAGACGGTATTTATCATTTGCTGTTAAACCTAAACAATCAAAATCTAAATAACTGAAGTCTATGATGCCTATCTTGAGGACTGCATGGAATTTATTTTTCTTCTGATAATTTTCTTAATAGCACTTTCAGGCATTAGTCACTATAGCCTAGTCAGAGCTCTTGATACTCTGGAGACACTCCTGAAAGACCGAGAAATTCCAAACATTTTTTATGTCAGAAAACATATTCATATATGGGAGGAGGTATAGACAACCATAATTTTACAGTGCATTTCTAATAAAATGAAGTTTACAGGACATGCTTCTACCAGCCAGCTACCTCTTCTAGATACTTTTAAAATCACTGGTTTAGAGAAAAGAAGAACATTTGCTGAAATGCCATCGCCATCCCCTCCCATCAAGTCAGAATCCTTTCAGAATACACCCTGTCAAGTACTACTCAGAATTAATGCAAAACAACAGTGAAATTAACAGCAAATTACATAATTTCTAAGATGTAAGAAGAATTGCAGCCTACATTAATGAAGCACTTAGTTTTGAGAGTGAAAAGCAAGTCCTATAGTTCATCATTGCAGAGAAAATGAAACTATAAAGCACCCAGACAGTAGAATTTGGGAAGTATTAGTTTGTGTACTGTGCAGTTTGGCATAATATCTTGTCTTTATTCTATTTGTAAGTGAAAAAAAGAAAATTCAGGGTAGAATAAAAAGAGATGTAGTTTTGATATACACTTATTTGTGTGCACATTTATATAGTTGTCTGCAATGACCATCTAGATACTGTAAGAAGAAATGGACTAGAGGAAAAAATTAGACACTACTGCTGTTTTCCACAGTCTCAAGAAAATATAAACCTGCTGATGTAGATCCTGAGGACTTTTTTCTCTCTTTTTCTTTATACTTTTCCTGACCTAAATGCATTTGCACTGGACTTTAATATTCAGCATATATGTCTGCTACTTTTTTTTCCCCTAGGAGCCTCCGGAGCCCCCTCTCTGCTTTCCCTTTGTTATCAACCACAACAGAAGCCATGTGCAAATTTAGTTCTGTTGCAGGTCATCTCACTGTCAGCAGTTTTCCTTAACTCTCATGACTATGATCCTCCTGGCACAGCTGGTATTGAGTCCACATCCACTGGATTCAATGTCAGAGAGACCCTTGTCCTGACGTGGATGTGTCAGTGTGACATGTATAAACAAACCAGTGTGTAAATCTATGTTTGAATTCCAAGCTCTTGAGTAGAAGACATTGCCTTGCTTTCATTTCCTATAATGGGTTTATACCCAAAAGAAAATACTCACCAGTTTATACCAAGAATGTAGGCATGTAACAGACAAAATATATTAATTTTATGTAGGTTGGGCCAAAGGCAGCTCATTCCTGTTAAAATATTTTGGGAATAATGGTGGCCAAGGGAAATGGAAACATATTTTTAGTTAGTTAGGATAGGATTAATATTGCATGCTCCTATCAGAGGTAATTGCTGAGATTCCTTTTACAGGCAACAAACATCAAAACAACAAAACAAAAATATGCTTCTGGGGAGCAATTCTTCTCTTCTGAAAGTAGATGTCTAAATATGTCACATGAATTGAGCTCTACAAATGTTTAGTGCACTCCATTGCCTAAATATCCAGACAATTAATTTATATGTAAATGTCGACATACAAAACATCTCCGGCTGGCCAAGATGAACCCCACCCATATTGTGTTCCGTCAGGTACATATTCAGGAAAATCACCTAAATACACATCTAAAATATATGAAGGTACCTCAGCACTCTTATCAACTGGACCTTGTACAAAGTTCAAATATCTAGCCTTGCTAACCTTACACACCACTGCTGAGATCCTCTAGAACAAATTACTTTTTGAAGCAGATGGTTGTATTGGTCCAAAATCAAGCAGAAGATTTAGATAGTTGTCAAGTGGCATGGATGGTCAGATGCACTCTGATCTATTCAGCTGCCACAGGGTTGAGTGGTATATTACTTAGACAACACTACATGACCCATACATTTATTTGTTTGTTTTATGTGGACAAAAAAAATAATAAGGAAGCTATATGAAACTTTTAAAATTAATACAGTTGTATTGAAGCAATAAATAAATACAGCTTTAGGAGAAATGTATTTTTCTTATGGTCCTTTGGATTTTAGTGCATTATTTTTACAGCTGTTTTGAAATTACTCCTAATTTAGTCCATACTTCGTGTGTACTGAGTAATAGAAAACAATTCTTTCAAGAAAACACTCAAATTAGAAGGAAAATGAACACAAATTATTCACTTCATTTCCTTTGGTTTCACACGTTATACCTTGAAAAATATGAAGTGATGGTGTACTTCTGATTTCACCTATCCCCATGTTTTGGGGAATACAGTTTATTTGAAGGGACATATCTTTGTTTGCTTGTTGCATTGTACTCTTGGTTTTCTTTGTCACCCTCTTGTTTTTTTCATTCTCCTCTGACTAACTGAAAATTGATTTCTTTCTGAGGAGGATGGTTATTTCTGTGTTCTTTAGCTAAGTATTTCATTTGATATTTGATTTTAAAAAAATTCCTTATGTCGTTGGTCTGCTTTACTATGTATTGTTTTAATGATTTTTGGTAGGCTTCCTATGCATTGATTAATATAAAAAAATAAAATGTCAGTATTTATGGTAAGAAGGAACATATGTATATTTCCTGTGTATTAGTAATCTGACTCTTTTATTCTCTTTCTCCCTCTAAATGCAATTACATTGCAAAATTGATATTGCTCCTTTCCAATGCATAGCTATAATGAAACAAAAAAAATCTACAATTAATGTGAATCCTCATTACTTCTTACATGTGAGAAACATTTGGAAGTAAAAATTAATTTTTTTTTAGTCTGCACAGCATGAGTATTATGTATCATAAATGTAATAACCATTTTTGTCACATGTAATCCAAACAAATAATTATTTGTGAAAATCTGAAAAAAAATATTCAAGACCATTATTTAGGGGGAAAGCTGATGAAATATTTTTTCATTTCACTTGGGAGTAAATCTATTTTGCTACTCAGAATAGAATAGATATCTACAATAAAGAGTAGGAAGACATAATGTCTCATCAACTGAAATGAAAAATCTCATTTATCTAATCACACACTCCTATTATATTTGCATTATACCAAAGTGCATCAGTTCATCTAATGTAAGACTGGGGGTAGGGACATAAAAATAGGTGATGAAAAAAGTGCTTAATTCCCTTGCCAGGCAAGTTTTCAAGATGCAGTCATATGCTGTGAGAATATGAAGACTGCAAAGCCAGATACAGGATGGGTAGAAGTGGATATCTTTATTAGACTTATCTCCTGAGGACACTACACAAGCTACTGCCTCATCCAGAATAAATTTTCTGGAAGACCGCATGCAGTCAGACTATAATCATGACCAAAGGGTTTTCTCAGATGGCTAATAGGTTGCTATATTTGCAGACCCCTATATCAGGACACAATACTTTTTTGCAGGTATTTACATCATTATTGACAACTCGGACAAATTTGTGACTTCTGTGTTGGGACCTGTTGTCCTCAGAGTTCCAAAATAACTAGCAATAGCTGTGAATACAAGCAGTGCTGTCCTTTTCTGCTACCTTCACTTAGGGTTCTCTCCTGTTAAATATACAGGAACACGTGGTGGTGCTGGCTTGACCTGCCAAGATACCTTTTCTCTTGAATTAAAATATCTCTGCTCTAACATACAGTCTGTCAAATAACTACATTAGTCAGGGTGGTAGAGAAAAGGCATGGAAAGAAGTGAGTAAGAAAATAGAGACCAATATTTATGAGAAAATCACAGTTAATGAATGTTTCGAATCAGACATCAGTTGTTCACCAGAAAAATAAAACTGCAATCTGTAATACTAAAAAAAAGTCAATTACTAGAACAGGTTGGAAAATGAAGTTGCAATTTCACAGGAATTTTCACGTTTTAGAATCCTTTTTTCTTTAAAATGTGTGAAATGCTGAAATCTCGAATTATTTCTTGTCATAGAAAACCTGAAACATTTTTATTTGGTAACTTCAAATGATCTTATTACAAATAATTACTTTGATAAAGCCAAAATATTTTATTTTTAAAAAGTATTATATTATCATCTGAAATAGGTATAACAATGTTCAAAACTCCATTTTGATTTTAATCTATTCAGAATCATCTAGTGGATCACAAAATAAATTTTCTAATGAAGTAACCCAGAAAAGCACCCTCAGAAATCTTTAGGACATCTTTTAACTGACACTGAATATACAGCAATCGAATGAGGAAAGAGTGCTTCCTCATCCACAACTTCAATTATGAATTGCATGTTTCAGATATCCCTCCATGGCAATACTCACAATCCAGCAGAGCTAGCAATATAAATCACAGGGCATAATGTAATGGAAAGACAACATGATAGAAAAACATCCTGCAATTTTAGCAAACAGCATGTGCACCAGCGTTGGTTTACAATGTGGAGGGTGTTCAGTAAATGCTGATTAGCTTCTACAAAAGCTGCAGAAGCCTACTGAGTTTGACATGACATTTCTCCATAGACACAAGGGCTGTTTCAGAGGACTTTGGCAACAAGAAAAAGTGAACCTTAGCTGTTGTCTTACCTACTGGTATGGATTGGACCAGTTGACCATTCAGCTAATGAGAGCTTAGATCTGGTCTGAGTCAGGAATCTTGCTAAATGCTGCCTAGAGGAGGACATAGGAAGATTCTCCCAAAGATTATTATATCCAAAGCCATATCTATTTGACAAACGATTGCTATGGTGAATTCTCACACATCTCATTTCTCTTTCCCCCTAAAGTTTTTCTCAAATTCTCATGTTAGGTTAAATACTGAACTTGCCAGGCAGTCAGGAAACAAACAACCATCATAAAAGAAAGGGACAGACTGTTAACGAAACACAGCAAAGGAACTGCATTTCCCTACTGTTACTGAGATGAGGCTTTAAGGGATGCAGTGGCTGACTGTGACGTTCCCAGTGTGATATCCTCTACTGGCAGCCAATAAGACAAATTAAAAGAATATTTTAACAATTTTCAGTGCAAAGATTTTACCTTTCCAAGGGCCTCTAGACTTCTCCTCCATGCTGAAATAGCATGTGACGGTGACTCTTTATCTGCAACTTTTGCATAAAAGGTAATACCACTTCAGAAAAGAGAGGTCATGCTACCCAGTAGTTGGAGGATTGTGGTGCCCTCCCTGGAGTTGTGGGTTCAAATTCCTCTAAGCAACAGAGGGAGTTAACCTCAGTCTTGCATAACATGGGTAACCACTTCACTGAGATTCACCATTATTCATTCTTCTGCTGATATTTCATAGGGAGACTAACCTTTCAAATATGTTAAGATATGAAATGGATACTGCACAGCAGTGAGGCACTTTTGGAATGGGAAAAAGAGGGAAGCTACTGTTCTTGGGCAACTTTGAATGCCAGCAGCTGGGACCATGATGGGTGCAAAGGCCTTTCAGGATCAACCAGGTTTTAAACAGAGATCCTAAAGAAATAACTTTTGGATTTAAATCTCTTTGTGGATCTCTCTCTTACTCCCTCCATCATTCTTTTTTTTTTTCACGTGTCCTTGTGACTAGATTTAAATATCACTATTCTCTATAAAAAAAGATCTCAGTATGCTCATTTTTGAGGAGACTTGCCTGTTTTTCTTCATAATATATGTGCTGCTCAGTCACAGTTTAAGTTTTTCAGTAGTGAGGCTATAATACAGGCCACGGATTGCAGATTTCTGCACCTATGCCACCCTGCAAAATCAGGCAGTTGCAAAGTGCTCTACGCTGACTGTCAATACTGCTCTCAGTTTCATTAGCTTTAACATCGACTTTGTCATGCTTTTCTGAATAAATTGAACATTGGAGAAGAAAAGGAAAAAAAAAGAAAATAAAAGAAAAATACTTGCTGGAATTCACAGGTGTACTTATCCATTTTGAATTCTAGTGATAAAATTGGACAATAAAATTATTCTTGCTGCAGACCTTGCTTGGAATGGTTAGCAAAGGTTTGTGACCACCTTCAGTCCTCAAGGTATTTAATAAAAACAATTGAAAATCTTCATACCCAGATTTGAGTAAAGTCAGTCTTCGATGGGCGATCAGAATTGTGTGTTTAATCTGAATATGCTTCAGATCACTGCTCAAAGTTGCCCTTTATAAGAATACCACCTCCAGTTTCCCTTCCTAGTAGCTGTAGAAATTTTTTCCATATCGGGAAACATGTGATCTCTTAGGCAGCTTCAGAGTAAATAACCTCTTCTATGTCAGCTTCTCTGCCCAATTTAGTTCTCCAGTGAACTCTACAATTTTTTTATATGGATTTTGTTAAAGGTGCTTTGTCTGAAAAGATTATCTTGCCCCCCAAAAGCTTTCCAGTTCTATTTTGCTTCACTTTAGATTTCAAGCCAGTCATTTGTAGAATGATTTGCATTTTGTAGAATCAGTCTTGACACACCTTTCTGATAGATTTTTCCTCAAACATGAGGGTTCTTATGGAAATGACACTTGGCTTTATGCACTTTCCATTTCTTATCCCTGACAATCTGTGCAACTCACACAAGCCAGCACGTTCTCAATCTGTGACACCCAACTGAGATTATCATCTTTGTACAACTTGTTAATGTCAGTGGCATTTAGAAGTCTTTGCACTGAGCTATGAAATAATTCAGATGCAGAGAGAATCCCCAAAATAGGCATTTGAAAAGAGCGCCTGCAAACAAAAAAATGTTAAACATCCACTATCATGAGTCTTCCCATTTAAGGGGATTTTGCCAAACAGATCTGATGCTCCCAGAATAAGAGTAGGGGCATTGGCCAGCTCTCTTAGGATAGCCGGGCTAGTTAAGATGACATAATACATCCAGTGTGAAGTTAGTTCTTAATTACAGATGATTTATCTGTGATCACAGAAACCCAATTTCACCCCTCCCTTCCCATACCCTTTAAAAAGTGTATATTCTTTATGTGGTTCTTCAGCTTTCTACTTACTGTTCTTGACATGATGTACTGCTACTTATTGTTTGGCCTTATTCTATCCCACTGGTTCTCTAAAAGCTATCCGTTTATGGTAAAACAGGCTTTACTCTATGAAAAAAGTAGGCTTTGACTCTGTTCCACTTTCTCTCTTTTATGACACTCCAATGGTGAAAAGGCAGAAGAAATCCACTGAATATGGAGTTTGCCCTTAGAAGTTTGACCAAGAAAAGGCAACTTAGTTCCAAGTATTTTTAAAGTTTTTTTCTTTTTTTTTTTCTTTTTTTTTTCTTTTTCATCACCTGTGTTTAGTCATACTGGAGAACCTGCTTTTCTAAATTCAGCTTTTTACCTTAAACCTGGACTGTACATAAAATCTGTACAGTCTGCATTCACTGGGCACGAAATTTTGAAGAGGGTATAGCAATGTTTGAAATGGGAAGGTGACAATTTAACTTCATAGCTACTTCAAATATGTAAGAGGAAATGTATATTGACGAGTGCACCAAATGCTTTAAAATTTTGTAGCTGGTTTCTTGAAAAATGTAAGATCTTACTTTAGATATCTAAAATAGTCGCACACCCGTGTAGTGGGTGTGTGATGACTGCAGAGGTATTCCCACCTTCAAGTTATTTCAGTGTTTGTTCACCTGAACGTCTCTCATGGTAGCTGTGTAGCTTTAGGGCTATACTCAGCACCATTTATGTCCACGAAGTATAGACAATATTAAACAAGAGCATGCTTGAAAAATTGGCTTTTCTGTTCTTGCAACATACCCAGCTTGAATATTAGGTACATTACAAAGAATTTTATTTTGTTTGAAAACTGACTGACTGATATTTTTCTTGAAACAACATTATGCCAATAGGTCTTGATACTGTCTAATATCAGAAAACCCCAAATAAACCTCGCTATTTCTTGAGGTATATCTGCATTAGGCAATCAGATTTATCTGACTGCCAGTAATCACAGCTGTTAGTGGTGAGTGAGGCAGTACCACACAGAACAAATACAGGCTTTGGTCCTGGAAACAATATAACAATATTAGAGCACTATGGCACTTAAACAAGAAATCTTTCTCCTCTGCAGGGTTAATTAGATAAAGTTCAGCATTGCATTCCTGTGATCACAGTGTTTCATGTCATAGGGCTATCAAGTATTATGTGTTGGTCTCTACACTGTAAACATAAGCAGTCAATAACTAGGCTATTACTTATTAACAAGGTACAGAGTACTAAATCCAGGGAGATTACCTGTCAGGTTCAGCTCTCTTTTTGGATTTTCTGTTGTTAAAAGAACCTTTCACTTGAGTTTTTACTGCATTTCAGTAGGGTGTTGGAGTGTGTCGTGGGCTAACTCCCTGCTGCTAGTGAATCCTGTTTTTTCTGCTCCTACCTGTGCAATATTGCTGCTCACCTTATATTACTGTAGATGCTCAGTGTGTCTTCAGTGATCCGACTAATCTTATCAATTCTTTGAAAGCTGTCCCATCAGAACACAGCAATGACATCAAGTATTTAGCTTCTGATAAGTCACCAAAATGAATCAGTCTGACTGATTCACTTTGCTAAGTGCCATCTTAGCGAAAAGGAGCGAGAAAGGTAGCTGTTATCAGGGAAAAAGAAAGGTAGAAACTTGAAGAGGTGACTGGGAGTATCTCCTTGTTTTGGAGGGCACCTGTTAGACGAGGCCAATTTCTGAAAAAGCTATGACCTAAGCAGATAAATTAGGTGAATCCTAGACAAAAAATTTCCATAAATGTGCAAAGTCTACATCTGCAAAAGCCATGGCCCCATGCTACTACTTTCTCTCTTTCATGGTAGGCAGAGGCAAATTCATCTTAGTAAGGTTCAACCAGCCCTTCTGGAAATCAGCTCCTGAGTTATGAGTGCATTAAATCAGAACTTCTGATGATACATTTAAAATAAAATATACCTAAAGGTCACCCAAATTTTTTAAAAAAGTTACTGTCCTGGAAACGCTTTCCACTACAGAATCATTAAATCATTTAGGCTGGAAAAGACCTTTAAGATCATTAAGTTCAGCCATTAACCTAACATTGTCAGATCCACCACTAAACCATGTCCCTAAGCGCCACATCTACTTTTTTTAACAATTCCAGGGACAGTGATTCCACCACTTCTCCTGTCAACCATTGCTTGACATCCCTTTTGGTGAATAATTTTTTCCTAATATCCAGTCTAAACCTCTCTTGGTGCAACTTGAGGTCATTTCCTCTTGTCCTATCACTTGTTACCTGGGAGAAAATACTGACTCACATAGTCTCCCTACCATGGAGAGGAAAGGGATGAGATGCATTGATGTCCAGGTCTGGAGATGCAACTATGGATAACTTTTCTAATATAAGAAGAGCAATAGGAGGGTATTTTCATGATAAAACCTGAAGATTTGGGGAATTTATCAAAGACTAACCCCCATACATTAAATGATGGCCTTGTCTAAAAAGCTGTATTTTTATCTCTGACTGTGAGTAACTGTAGTATTTAATGTATATAAATATTTGATGATTAACTTTGGTTAAGAGCTATGCTATCTCTGTTCATATCATAAATTCAAGCTCTGAAGCAATAGCTTGGACAAAACACTAAGGACTCAATTGTGCCTTGAAGACACAGCACCACACTGGAGATAACGCAGAGGCACATCACCTTGTCAGAAACTCCAGGAGGGGCTGTGCCTCAGGCATGCACTCTGCCTCCTGCAGCTCCTGGGGAATGCAGCTAATGTACTCCACTTACATGGGCTTCAGCATGTACTCCAAAGGCAGGCAGTGTTCCTGGCCTCAGAAGACCCACCTGGAGTCTGACACCCTTCAGCTGTGTGAACCTGCCTCACTTTCTGTGAAACAACTACACTAGCAAAGATCCTAGGCACAATTTGAAAGGAGTCACCAGGAAGTCAAAAGGTTGTTTCTCCTCTGTACTTAGCTTACGCGAGTGCTGCTTGTGGCAACTCTTCAGAAATCCAGCTGGCAGACTGTAGTGGTGTCTCAAAAGCACATTTGTGTACTATTGAGGGAAGTTCACACCTCTGTACCTCATGTGACAACTATCCTGTCTAGTGTAGGACAGGTGTTTCTTTGCAGGCAGGCTGAAAAAGAAGGTTTTGATGATGTGTCTTAAAATTGCACTAGTCTTCATGGTGTCCTAGGATTTCAGCTCAGAGGTTGATGAAAATATCACCCACCGAGTGTAAGGACTGTGATGAACTCTGCTCCTCACGAGGAAAATGTTAGCAGAGAGGTTCATACTCTTCTATTCTGCAGGCCTGAACACACAGTCTCACACTATACTCCTGAAATTAGCTTGCAATATTCATATGCTTGATGTTATGCAGAGGCAACTTGACTTAAAAATTATTTTTTTAAGGGAATAAAAGTTTGTATGGGAGGGGGACTCTAATAGTCTGTGTAATACAGTAGGACACCGGCGAATGTATGAAATAATATGCTTGGTAGATAAAGTTGGAACTCGTTATTTGCTTGCTGTTTAAAATGTGCCAAGGATGTCAGACACTCCATTTTTTTCTATGTTCATAGCGTGCTTCCTGTGAGTCCTTGTTCTGTGAGCTCCTAATATATGTATGAGTTTTGATGCTGCTGCAATTTTGTGGGTGATCTGGTTGTGGGTGGGAGACTTTGGTGGATTATTGTGGTTATATTATCCTGACAGTTACTTGCAGAGCTCGTTCTTAAATCCATGCTCCCTTAGGCTATCTATTCCTCTTTTTATTATCCTCAGTGCCAGGAAGTGACTAATGACTGACTTGAACTTATGGTAGCAAACTAAACCCATTCCTTTTTCTACTGAACACTACTGATGTGGAGAACAGATTATTTGTACTCCTTCAGATCATTTTACCTTTTTTAAAAATACTGAGAATGTCACCCCACCCCCTCTCAGGACTTCTCTAGACTGAACAACCTGATTATGTCAAACTTTTTATGTAGTCCCTGTTTTCTTGCACTCGGTTCATCTTTGTGCTTTGAACTCCTTCCAGATGTTGTGCATTTTCATTGAAATTTCACTGACCACTGTAATGCAGCTGAAGAGCCATCAATGTCAAATGACATGGATTGGCTTGGGCTGTACATAGTCTGTCATCACACCCCTCTTTATTATGCTATTCATCATGTCACCTGTCCAGGATTTGGTGAGGTAGATACAGCTGTAGAAAGAACAACACCTCTAGGTTGGAACCCGATTAACAAGAGAAGGCTCATTGAAAGTCTGATGGTAAAATACAGTTTTGGGTGGAAGGGGTCACAGGTTCATCATACTGAGAACAGAAAGGAGGGAGAACAGCAGAGTAGGCATAATGGACTTCAGAAAAAGCACTCTACAACAGCTGAGGGAACTGGTAAGTAGAGTCCCTTGGGAAGATAATCTAGAGGATAAAGGAACTCAGGAGACTTGAGTAACCAGGCAGTTATTAAAATAGACTATATTAAAGGTACAAAGCGAAGTATTCTGATAAGAAGGAGAGCTTGGAAGAGACAATGCAGCTGAATCAGGAACTCTTTAAGGACTAAAGAATACAAAAAAAGGATATATATTAAAAGTGGAAACAAGGACAGCCAAATAAGGATGTGCATGGAGGATAATAGCACAAGCATGTAGGGATGAACCCAGAAAGGCTAAAATGCAAAATGACTTACAGCTAGCAAGGGAGATGAAAGGCAAACAGACAAGGTTCTAGAAATACATTAGGGAGGGAATAGAGGGAAAGCAACAAAAAGTACGAGTTCAATATTGAAGACAGAAGAGAAGGAAAGTAAATAACAAGGCACAGAGAAAGGAAACTATACTCTTTTTCCTGCTTCCAAATTAACAAAAATAAGTAAGAGATGTTAGAATAGCATGATAAAATGCACTCTCAACTTCATAGAATGTTAGCTGAAACAGCTGCAGAGCTATCACTTTTTGGGAATTAATGGAAGCTAAGTGAAGACTGGGAGAAGGGTACTCTAGGCTATTTCTGAATCAGCAAGTAGTGCAGCACAGCAGGAGGGGCTATGGAGAGGCAGAATCAGTGTGAAGACCTTAAGTCTGCACAGTGCCTTTCTTCAATTTGACTTTCATTTGGTCTTGTGCACCACATATAGTGGGCTTTTGATGGGTGTTTTCCAGTTTAGTTCAATCCAGAAGGAACTCATGAAAGTCAGTGTGAACTAAGCATGACGACTATTGAGACAATGGCTTCAGAGGCATATATTTAGAATTAAACTGGGGGAAAAATGCAGGAAATAGAGATAAATCTGCCTGTCTTCAATAGCAAGTCATTCTAACCACTTTTTAATTGAAAAAGAGAAAAAAATAATCAGTGTTTGATGTAATGAAAAGGTTGTATGTGACATAATTTAACTTTGGATCTGAAGACTCTCATGCAAGACTTTAATGAGCGTATCCGAAAAACAGTTGAATAAAATCACTGTTACATTTGTGTGCGAGAGGTGGAAAACTTTGCTTAAGATAAATTATGAACTGCATTGTGAGGAGAACATTTCACAATGGCTCCAGCAGAAGTCTGTACTTGTCAGGGTTTGCACTAATGAATTGTATTATGGAAGTGAAAGCACATTTATATGTTTTGTTCATTACACCAAACTTAGGACTTTTGTAAGTGAGAAGGGAAATAGGAACATATTGCACTAGGTTGGAATTAAAAATGGTCTTGCTATATTAAAGATATATTTAGCCCCAAATCAATATGATGGATTTGAGTAAGAATCTCCAGAAAAAATATAGTTTAAGAACACATAAACAACATGGGGAATATCTAGTCAGGCACTATGGAATCAAAGCAGGCATGTCAATCAGCTCTGGGGAAAAAGTGGGAAATATCATTTTGAGATGTGTGAACAGGACAGGAGTGCTATATATAAGATAGGGAGATAACCATTTTGAATTGCAGGTGAGGCCTCGGGGGAAGTCTGTGCTTAGTTTTGGGCTCCACGCTTAAATAAAGATGTTGACAAAATGCAAGAGTCCAGCTGAGCACAAGAATGACATGACATTTCAGAAACTTAAGATCAAAAGAAAGGTTTTATAAATCAATAATGCTTAGGTGAAGAAAAAAAAAAAAGAGAAGACGAAGGAAGTACAAGGAAACATGGATAAGTTGTCTCTTCACTGTGGTCTACCCAAAAAAAACCAGGACAGTGGGAGTAATTGGGAATGTCTCTCTTTAATCAGATATTTGGTGATACCAAACCAGCAGTTGTAGCTTGACTCAAGATAAAGGTTTTTTGCTAAGCAAACTAAACAGGAAAACAATGTTTATTCTAGCAACACAAAAGGTTACAGAAGTACAAAGTTAGAATTATCTGCCAGCCCTATATGAATATCTTGGAATACTCTTGGGAATCTCAGCACTTATTAGCATCTATGTTTGGATGTCAGAACTGGCACCTTAGAACCTATGGATTTACTGTCATGTGAAGTGTTATGGCAAACAGATAAAATGATTATTGCATCTAGGCAAGAGCAGCGATTCTGGCCACAGTATAAAATGCATCTTGAACAGACACATAGAATAGGTGATCAGCATACATCCAGTCACTATTATTTAAGATATTACTTGCTTGTTCCTGCTACTGTACAACATTATCTTCAAACACCTCAGAAGGAAATCCAATTGGTTCATTATAGGCACATTTTTAGAGGGACAAGGGATTTAGCCCAGAGCACTTCAAAAAAGTGAATTTTAATGGGAGAGTATGTGAAAGAAATGTTGATGAAGCAGGAAATATGAAGTTTACTGAGCTTAAATATGATATATGTCCTTATATGGGATACACTATCAAAGGGATAAGACAGAAGAGGAGTTTAGAAAGGGAGACATTCATGTCCAAATCAATGGGAAAAAACTGTGCCAATATTTGTACGTACTGAAGAAAAGTAGGGAAACAAACAATATACATGGAAGTTATGCATCCTATGAGATCTTAAGAAGAATGGATTTTAAAATTGTTAAAGTTACCCTCTAACAAAGCTTGAACCCATGTCTACTGTAATCTCTTGATCTAAGCACAGGTATTTGAGCATCGTATGCATGCATGTTTTCCTTTTATAGGTATCGTTATAGACCGTCTTAAACAATTGTACAAAAATTAAAATAATTCTATGAAAGTGTGTTATTATTTTTTAAAACCTACATGCAGGAGGAAGTAAGGGGACATATTTGATCTGATTATCAAGTATTTTGGTTGTAAGAATTTATTCATAAATGTCATTTAACAATTATTTCAGATGAGTATATGTCTATGAAATTACTAGTTTCACTTAGTATCTTTCAGTATTAATAAAAGAGAATATTAACATAAGAAAAATGTGATAGTTCTCAGAGTAGTAGCAGAAGTTTAGTAATTTACTAACTTTTCAGTAAATGATACCAATAATGAAAATCCAGTGCTGCTTACCTTAATGTACTTCTACATATTTTATATAAGGCTTTACTAAGAAATAAGCCTCACGTGAGAAGAAAAAAAATCTAGCTCTACAAATTGAAACTACTAGTTTCATTTACTCAATGAAATATATCAATCCTGAAAGTCAGCTTCCACTAATGTGCTCATTGCAACATTATTGGTGGTAATATACTTAATTAGTGAATTTTATATAAGATTTATTTTATTCACAGAAGCTTAGTTTGATAAAATCCTTCATTGCAATTCGTTTAATAGGTAGACTATAGAAACTACATTAATATTACATCCATGAGCAAAGAGATTACCCCACAGTTAATGACTCCCTTGGGTTGCCCTTTTCCGACAAAGGCACAGAGCCAAAAAATTCTGTTTTTTTCTTCCTTCCAAAATAAATAAATGTTGTTATGTAAAAAATCAAATGTTGTGTTCTTTTTATAACATGTGGGTCATGAACAAATGAGAAGTGACAAAATATACTAACTATGAAACAAAATTGTATTCGCAAAAATCTGGTTTAGGGTAAAAAAAAAAAGACTCCAAAGGCTGTTGATATGTCTGCCAAATGACTAATAAAACATCTAGAAGTGATTGGGGTCAGAAGAAGAATTTAGCTTATTAAAGGATGCTACAAGGAAAGTTTTTAGCTCAAAGAGTGGTGTCTCTTAGTGTATTACTTGTGTGCATGAGAGTAGTGACAGCTGCACACCAGTGTTCCAAAGGTTTCTGCAATTTGTGGTTCAGAAGGTCTTCTATTTGTTTGCTTTGCTTCAGCCTTTGCTTCACAAGGGCTGGAAGTATCACACAGGTAATACCTCTTATGGCAATGCGACTTTCTTGTCACTGTTCTAACACTTTCGTGGGGCAGGAGGAGGCAATTTGGCTCACTGTTTCCTGAAGATCTAGACCAACAGCTGAACATGAATGCTCCAGAGAGAAAAGGGAGGAGCGGTTTAAAAAGGGTGTACTTACTGGTCTTGCAGAAAGGCTTAAAGTATACTGTCATCCAGCCACATTATTTCAGGCAAGATAATTTCAGATAAACATTGCTGAGTGCAATAAACATTGCTGAGTGCAATAAACATTGCTGAGTGCAATTTCAGTAGAAGAGAGTATATGAGAACTATATTGGTCTTGGGCATCTGCCTACTTTTAGGGATATCAATACAAAACCACACAGAAACAATGCATAAACAGGCATTTTGTTTGCTATCAGAAGGCAATTAATCCCACTCTAAGATATCTAGATAGATGAGATGAATTGCTCTCTGCAAGTACCTATTGTCCTTCACTCACTGTGGAGAGAGGTTAAACAAAATTTCTAACTTGCAATAAGAAGTAAGAAATCCTGGCCTTAGAGTCTGAAACGTGTTTTGTCCTACCAAGAAACACATCTTAAAAATATTGATGTTCAGCCTCTTTGAATTTCTTTTCTTCGCTCTCCAGTTCCTGGATCTGCTCAAGGTATGTTTTTATTCTCATTGGCTTGGCTTATCTTTTTAAACACAACAAGACTAGAGGAGTAATACTGGTTACTCCCTGTCAACTACAGTCATGGACTTGGCCCATGCTGACCTGCTCTTCTCTGTCAATGTCTGGGGCCATGGGCAGGGGCTTCTCCTTTGAAATCAGCCTGGCACCCTGGATGGATGTCTGAATGCAAACTGTGCCATGACAAGGCAGGCACTAAAACCAGGATCTGTCTTGGTTTTAGTTAGTTTTACCATACAATTTCTGATCAACATTTGCTTCCTTCTCGCTGGAAAGAATGATGAAATGCACTTAGCTTTTTTCTATGGAAAGAATAGTGTTACCTTCTTTTTATTTCCTTCTGTTTAATATTTTAGTTTATAGAATAATATTAAAAAATTCCTGTTGCTTTATAACAGACTCATAATAAGTTACTTTTGTGATTGATTAAGTACCTCAGCTTTCATTCCTGCGTTAATCGATTGCAGCATATGGTTATTGCTTCATATATGCCGTAGTGGAGTTGATCATTTACCATATAAAAACTTCAGCCCAACTGTGTCTGCCATTCTGGTTCTAGATGTCAACTTCTTTCACGCTCATGTTTTCCATGACTGTGGAACAAGAATCATAACGTGTTTTGTGATCATGGGAATATGGAAAACAGGAGTAAAATGCATAGTGACCTACTTTTAAGAAAATAATTGGAGCATATCACATACGATTGTAACATAGAAAGCATATTAATATTTATGAGGAAGTACCTTTACTTTTGAGATAAATTTTAAAAAATATTTTGAGTTTTTATGGACCACATCTCTGATTTAAAAATAAACTATGTCAGTTTTAATTAAACTATTTTGAGTTTAAAAATTTGTTTCAGATTACCTGTAATATGTTTAAATGAGGTTTAAGAGACTCATCTAATTTATTCCATAACGTCTTGATGAAAAGCAAAAAATTAAAGAAACCCGAAACTATCAAAAATTGTATTTTCCATAATTTTTCACTTTAATGTCTTCAAAACCTTTTAAACAGTGATGATTTGAGTTCCACAGTCAAAACACTTCTTTTGTAAAGAAACATGAATCAGAATATAATTTTTAAGCTTAGCCATGTTTATATGCATAAGTGATTATTGCATAAGGAGATTAATAATAAATCACAGAGAGATTTATAAATAAGTTATCCATGGGAAACTGAGCTAGTGCTGCCAGTTTACTCCTTTACATTGCACACATTGGATTGTCATTAAACTTTAGTTATAGACTTTTTAGTATTTAATTCCATATATCGCCATTTTATGAATTTAGATAATATATGTGGTGAGCTGCAAACTACTGCTCACTGGCCTGCATGGCAATAGCTGTACTTAGGAACAATCCACCTGAGCAGATATATATACACATATCTACATATATACATATAAATAAATAAACATACATATATGTGTGTGTATATCGTTGCATGCTTGGTGTCAATCAGATTATTGCCTTCACTTCAGCTGAAGTTGCAACAAACCTTAAGTCCATAGCTACACACGGATTAGGACTACCATTTGTCAGCTACTATTGGCAATTTCATCATACTTCTACACTGAAAAAAACCCCATTTTTTCACTACAAACTCAATGTGATGTGCTCTGATTACGTGGACAGCTATGGTGGAAATGACTAAGGTGGTCATATACAATCTCTAGCTAAAGGTATTAGGCCTAAATCAAAATAATCTTTCTATGTATTTTTGTAAGTGTTTGTTGGCCAAGTGCTCATTCTGCTTATTTCTTTGAATGCATTTGTTGTTAAGAAAGCGTAAAACCAGAAAACTAATTAAAACGAAGAAATTAAGTGTTATGCAAATCATACCACACATCAGTTTTATGATTCAATCAGTTTGAGAAAGAGGGAGAGAGACGAAAGGAAAGCTTTTTGAATCTAATCTTACATAGTCCATCTGTTGCAGCATATGACAAGAAGTCAAGCATCTGAACTTTTAGTAGCCATTATGGATCCTCAGCATGGATCTGGCTCTCATTGTGAAGCCAATGTTGATACTTCCACTGATTGCACTGATTGACTGTTGTGTCATATTATCCTTGGCCTTTCCGACTTCCTCACTTCAGGGGATATCAACACTAGTAATCATCAGGCAGGGCTCAATTGATTATCTTCAGAATTTTCTCCGGCTATTGACCATAATGGAAAAAAATTGTGCCTCTGAATTATTCAAAATGAAAACATACACAGAAGAAATCAATAAGGCACATCTGATATTAAAGACAAATTAAAACAGGCAGTATAACGTGTCTTGGGGCAACTGCTACATACAAAGAAGAAAGCATTTTGGAGGTAAAGAAGACTATTTTCCTTCTTTCCTTTCATTCTTTTGCAACTATTATATTTTAGCTGTCAAAATTAACATCTTTACAAATAGGTTTCTTTTCAACTTGTCCTTTGTAAATGTTAGAATTTAACTTCAGACTCTAGCACAATAATTCCTTCTTTGTATCCCCACAGTCTTTTTGACTTAAATGTAGCATGCCGTGCTTGAGGGATAAAATTATAGAAAAATGTTCAGGTCAGAAAAATCACATTAACAAATGTCTAGAGTTAGGCACTAAGCCTCTGCAGACTTTGAAAGTGTTAGAGATTAAACTAGTGAAGAAAAAAGTGCCTCTCTCTGAAATATCTAATGTGTTAGCCGTAGGAAAATGTTCCCTATATGAATCGCAGATACAGTTTTTAAAAATCTGTGAAAGAAGAATGGCTTGGTTTTGGGGGGGCAGTATTAGTGAAGAGTCATGTTTTTACTCTGAGTTTCTGATTCAAGACAAACTACATGTAGAATGCTGATGTAGTGGATGTCATGTAGCATTTCTGATTTTCCATTGATAAGATTCAAGATTTGGAATCACTAGAATATTCCCTGATTGTAACTCTGCTATGAATGTGGTAAATTTCTCAGCAAAGACTGCAGAAAAAATGTTCTGCACCTGTGGTTTGAAGCAGTCAGTAGAAAACAACACAGCACTTGTGTGACAACAGGCAACATTAATACCCAAGCTGAATATTTCTAGTGCTCAGAAATCTTTACTAGGATCTGGTTCCTTGCTCCCTCACTTCATAGAATAATAATTTTTTCAGTATTATTCCACTGTCTTCTTTACAGTAAACTTTTATTTACAGGGGATTGGAATGTCAAAGACAAATGCAAAGGAAATTTACATAATGTAATAATGTCTTCTAAGGAACCGAAACCCTTTCCTAAAAGTATGAAAGAGGGGTAATCACTGCTGTAATAATTAATGCTCACTGGAAAGAGAGTCATATCCAGGATGATATACCAATCCCCAGGAATGAGAGCATTGGTGGCTGAGTGGTCTTTCAAAGAACTCACACAACTGGAATTTGTTTCCACTCTTCATTGAAATTCATACAGGTGGTTGAACCCTATAAAACTAAATGGGTTTTTATTCAGGCTTTTGGGGCATGGAGTAGAATATAAAAGGAGCCGAAGCTGCTGTGTAAAAGGAGAAACTTGAATGATTTCTGCTTTTAGTTTGTCTTTTACAGGAAAATGTGAATAGGACTAAGCTTTTAATACCTGTACATTTTTACTGCAAGAGGTAGGATTTCTAAAAATATAAATTATTGAGAGATGCAGATAAAATATTTAAAACTACTTAATGTGCTAGGTGCCCAGGTTCTCTTGATCTCAATGGAAACTCGGCACCTAAACTGCTTAGCTGTTCAGAAAAATCATTCTAGTATTCCATCCTACCATGTAAACACCTAAATACAGCTGAAAGTCTGGCTAAAAATGCACAATGAGCTGTGGAGGGACTGTACACTATGACTGGGATTCTTCTTGTCTAATTTTACACACTCTTCTGAAATTTAGGAATGTTTTTAAAACATTAGTCTTTAGTGCCCCAGAGATATAGGATATGCAGGACAACTCAGTAGGGTTACCAGATATGATATAGGGCCCAGAAAAAACTTATGCCCTCCTGGAACTGCAGGTTGAGAGTAGAAGGGAGAGTCTCTGTTACTTCAAATGGGACCAGATATGCATATTCAGCATGGAGGTCTTAACTTAATTTGTATGGCTCTGCTTATGTTTTCCAGATCAGAGAGTATTACTAGTTACCATGTAGTCTGACATCTCCTCCATATGACACCTGGTTAAACAGGAACCATGGAGAACTACCATAGGTAAGTCTGAGTATGGCCCAGGGCACTTGCCTAAATCTCTTTAGTGGCAGTCATCTGAGATTGGTAAAATGTGAGAAACATGAGAAATAAATAAGCCTTGGAAAGGCGGACTGGGTTTCACATTTGCATTGCAAAGGTTGAGTTTTGCACTAATTTGGTGCTTATTGAAACCACAACTATAATAGTGGCTGATGTCGATCCACAACCGAAACAAGTTCAGGAGGGCTCTGTTTGTGCAGAAGATGGTACTCCACATTGCCAATGGGCGATTGCCAGTTCAATCTTCATGTTGCTGGAAGCTGCCTTTTTTTGCTTATTTCTTTGTCAGAAATGCAAACATGCATCATGATATCTCATCGGATCCCTGTGACTAACTGCTTGAAATATTTGCTACTATGTTTCACATACACACAAAAAAGACCTATGGGGTACAACTGTTGTCTGTGAAAGAGAAGATAGTGGAGAGTGCCAATGTAAGAAGTACAATTTTAATCTTTTCAGTCTAAATGTTCTCCTTGGCCCTTATTAGTGTATGAAGTGGGTTTAGCCACTGACTAAAATAAAGAAACATACCTAAGGATACAAATTCTGAGGAAAACTTTTTCTAAATCTTACCTTCTGCCTAGACAGTGGAAACATTTGAGGCTGATATTTTCCTAGGTGTTTTCAAAGTAATTGTAGTACTCAAGTTGTTCAAGTCTCATTTCAGAAAAAGCTTGAGGATATAAAACATAATCTTCAATACAATTATACATACAGAGATATGCTAAACATCAGTGGCAGCAGCCGTCTGAGTTGGATGTCTTGTTGTGTTTTACCAAGTTAAAAGCTCATTCTATTCATTTCAGTATAAGTCCATTGCCAATGATTTCTGAGGAACTGATGCAAAAACATGTCACGCGGAACAGGAAAGATGGAACATTTCAAAGAAACTTATTCACAAATATTTCAGAATTAACTATTTGAAATGCTTTGGAAAGATGCTGGATTATTGTTGCATAGAGATTTTCCTATTTTATGGGGAGTGATACTGGATGGCTGCTTTAATATTGTAACTATGTCTAGTTACAAAGCAGTAATGATGGTTTACATCAATGACATAAACTGCATGTTTCAAGCCTATAATAATGTGCTTGAAGATGAAAAGTGAACTAAAGCCTTGCATGGTATTTCCATGAAGCCTTTTTCTTACAATGTAAAGACTTTTACCAATATGGCCACCAAGTTGATTAGAGGGCTGGAACAAATTGTGTTTGTTCATCCTGGAAAACAGAAGGCTTAGGGGTGACCTAATTGTGGCCTTCCTGTACCCAAAGGGAGCCTACAAGAAAGGTGGAGAGAGACTTTTTACAAGAGAATGTGGTGCCAGGACAAGGGGGAATGGTTTCGAACTAAAAGCGGGTAGGTTTTGTTTAGATAAGAGGAAGAAATTCTTTATTGTGAGGTTGGTGAGGCACTGGAATGTGCTGCCCAGAGAAGCTGTGGGTGCCTCATCCCTGGAAGTGTTTTGTGGCGGGTTGGATGGGGTTCTGAGCTACCTGGTTTAGTGAAAGGTGTCACTGCCCTTGATGGTAGAGTTGAAACTCTATGATTTTTAAGGCCCCTCCCAACCCAGGCCATTCTATGACTCTGTGATTCTATGGCTATTTTTGCTTTGCAAATGCCCCACTATCCTGTTTCTAGGAAGGAGATTGTGAGCTTTACAGAGCTTTATGTTTTCATTAGAAGAACAATATATTACAAAAAGCAGGTGCCATTGGAATAAATCACATTGAATATATTTTCATCCATGACTTTCAACAAGGCTCTGGGGCAGTTAGAAGCTAATAATATTGTTTTATCAGGTGATACAGTGCTGGTGCCTGCAGAAAATTTAAGAAGGCAATTTGTTAATTAAACATGAACATTACTATCTTCAGAAAATAAACAACATTTTGGAAATATTTTGTTATTATTTGCTATTTAGCAGATCAGGAAAGTCCCATTTAGCAATATGTAATTGCTAAAATGTTGTTGTCAAACACATTAGTTGAGGAAAAAAAGAACTAAACTGAATAAACATAAATGATACTTCTGTCTTAAGCAGACAGCATAAACAGTCGCGAGTGATGGGAACCTTCTGCTCCCAACAGTTACACAAATGTATTGGTAAAATGACTAGAGCATATGAGAAATAAAATAAATCTTGGAAAGAAACCAAAGGACAACATCATCAGCTCAGTTATTCCAATTTACAGTCTAATTTGGAAAGGTTAAAAAAACAAGCACAAAAGAAGTGGTTGAAATAACAACAAATAAGTAACGAGAAATTTCCTGAATTTGAAATTATTTAACTTCATGTACCATTAGCTTCCATTATGATTTTTTCTGAAACCAGAGAAAATGAAAGCATGCAGCTGTGTCTTATTCTTCTCCATTCCAAAATTCTCATACTTCTGTATACCGAAACTCATCATTGCTAGGTTCCACAGCTCCTTTAAAAGAGTTGAGATAGACAATGTATCTACTAGTTCAAAACCCATCAGTTTACTAAAATAGTTATTTTAAAATGAACACTATGCTTATATGGCTTTTCATGACATCCTTCAAAGCTGCATATAAAAGTTTATATTATGAACTAACTACTCCCCATCCTGTGATTAAAGGGCACACGATGACCTCATGAACCACCCTTTAGACTTCCAGTGCTTCTGGCTTTAATATTCTGTGCTAGATTCACAGAGCTCTTCTACAGATGCTAAGCGTTCAATCCTGAAGGCTCCACTTCATCATCAGGTAATTAGTATTTTCATTAACTTGCTTATTGTCAAGGAAAATGAGCCTTGATCATCTAATTTTTCCTCAATGAGTTGAATATTGTAATATATCTATAATTAATGTGTTTTATGCCACAAACGTGTAATGGAGTGGAAATCTGAGCCTGCTCCCAGCAGTCACTGTCAGTAAATGTTTGATGAATAAACAGAGACTTTCTAATGGGAAATGGTGGCGACTTTTATAAGCAGACACAATAAAGACTTTATTAACATACTTAAGAAGCATTCTGGGAAATAGAATTGAATGCATTATTACTGTAGGCTCCTTTTGTGAAAAGTAAATTTTACTGTCCCCATAACAAATGTTTGCTTGTTTGATGTAACTTGTAGTATCATTCTTTTATGGAGCATCTTTCAGTGTAAATCTGTGATGCATTTTAAAGCCACATATTCCCTATAGGTTTATGATCTTAAAAAAAAATCCCTGTGAAATTTGTATAAACTAATCACTTATACACCTGACTGTAATGGAAAAAGAAATAGAAAGGAAAAACAAAACAAAACAACACTGAACAGATATTTAAAATCTCAAATTAAAGTGAATATCTTTTTTAAATGAAAATGCAATGTAGGTGTTCAGAGAGTGAAGGGAAGATGGGGTGGAATGGCAGATCATTTTCAGTGCCACATCTGCTGTAACTAAGGCTAAATACGTCTTTAAAAGTTACTAATTAACAGCTCCAGATGTAATATCAAATGCTGTAATAAAGAGCCAGGAGTGTCTCTGAGCTAGTCAGGAACACATTTAGCTTCTTGACTGCCTCCAGAACAGAAACTAAAACTGCACTGGCTCAATTTTCAGAGGTGTCATGTGCACAGCCCGAGCTACAGTCAGTGATGACTACAGACTGTAAAAACACAGCCTTCAGGAAAAAGAAAGACCTTTTCCCTTTTAATTTTTTCTTTTTTTCCCAAGCTGGCATGGTGTTTGCCTTCCCAGAATACACTGTATGTGGGGATCAGCAACTTACCTAAGCAAGAAAGGCACTTGAATCGCATCTACTGCTTTTACTCAGCTATGTGCAAATTCTGCGTCCTAATTCAGAAGCTTTCTGTGGCATTGATGTAATATGATGGAGAGGGCAGGAATAAAAAGAGTGGAGGAGAAAGGGAAAAAAAGAGAGTAGAAAGCAAAGAAAAACTTCTCCTAAAAGAAAATCAGAGAGGACAATTGTGAGAGTAAGCAGAATGGTCTGTGGTTATTGCCTCTCTCCATACCCCTGTCATGGGAACTTCAAATACTCCCCACTCCAAGCCACCAATACTTTCAGTGAATGGCTTTGATACTCAAAACCACTGCCTGCGTGACTGGTGAGGAATAAGTACAGACTGGAAGAGGTTCCCATGTTGCCTGCCCTGCAGTGAGTCATCCAGAGACAGCTGGCAGGGTCAAACTCCAGAGCGTGCTCTGGGACAGGAGCTGTAGATATAACCATGGGGAGCTGGGTCTGTTTCACACATGTAACTGGGAACTTATCACCTATACCTCATGCAGAGGACTCAGCACGCCTAGGGGTGATGCATCTGTCCTACTTTATAGTATACCACAAGATTTCTGAATCAAGCTGCAATGAATTATTTCAACTTTTTTGATTTTGAAGGCAAAAGTTTTAACTTTATTTTCTATTAAGGTGTTTTAAATATTATGTAAAACTCTTCATTGTTTAGAGAAAAAATGTGATGGGCCACGTATCATTATTAAAGAACTTTATTTCCATAAGGAAAGTAAGTCAGTGCTTTTGCTTTTCATTCCAGTTTTGTGGAATAAATGTCAGAATTGCCTTTGGAGCAACTTTTTAATTTCCAATTTGTTCCACTATATAAAACCAGAAAACTCAAGTTTTGATACAAGTAAATCCCAAGATGAAGTTATTTTGTAGATGCATCCATAATTCAGAAAAGAATTGCCTACTCTTTTGTGTTTTAACTGACCAAATGTAGATGACTATTACATTTACATTTAAAGTAGCTGTTAAACACCCAGAGCGATAAACGAAGAGACACTGTCACTTACAGCGTATGATTTATCTGATTCTAATGTAGATCTCTGGAATAAGCCAGATGAACCTCAGTCTAAAAGTATGTATTTCTCATCACTTCTTCACCAAGCAATACAACTCACTCAGGTGTTGAAGTTTACTTAATAGAAGCTTAGAGTTAGATAAATCTCCCTTTGAAAACAAACTGGTCAAAACATTAGGAATCTGACTATAGAGAATAATTTAGGATGTCAGAGGATGAAGATGTGAGATTGAAGTAGATTTTTTTTAATTGATAGGTCAGACATGCTTTTGACTTACTACATCACAAGAAATTTCACTGAAGGTGTTTTGTAGGGTCAAGACAGAAGAACACATGTGGGGGATTTTAACTCTGACATACAATTTTTTTCCAGTGGGCAGATTCTTAATCTCTTACAAAACGGATCTAGTCAAATCAAACTGTGGAAAATAATGTTTAGAAAATTAAGTAATGTGGTTGAAAGCTCTGTCCATTCCACCCAAATTGAGGCACCTAGATAGGTGTCCAAAATGAGGTGCATATTCACCATAGCTTCATCTGGGGAAAGACCAATATTTTCATATCCAGTCTTCTTACATGGTGTATTTACCTCAACTCTTGCTAACTAAACTGAAAATGAAAATATCCTGAAGTTTGATATAGCCCTGAAGTTTGATAACCATGACATCTGACAAGAGTAATTTGATATAAAGGTCAAAAAATAAATCTTACATTGTCTGAAACTTCTAAGTTTAAATTTCATTTTTTGGGGGGATATATGATTAAGTCACTATCAACATAGCAATTTTTATTATATATTTTTTATATTCACTGTCTGTTGCAATTATTCAGATGAATTAGGTGCTTTACAGCAGATGGAAAAAACTCAATACGAAAGTAATAAAATCAAAACTCCAATAAACATATAAGATATATTTTAATGCTCTCTGGTATCATAAACAAAATCATCTGATTTAAACAGTAGTCCAGTTTTCAGAATGCTGGAGAAAAGAAAGGTATGTTCTCTTCTGATGCGTGAAAAACAGTTAAGTAAGATTTTGTGACTTTTCTGTCTTCAATCCAGTGTCTTGGGTGGGATACGGATTGTTTTGAAAGTAGAGGGAGTGTTAGAAGGCTTTTTCACTGCAGCCGGGGTTCTTTTGTTTTCTCCAATTGTGGTATGTGGCAGCATACTGAACAGTATAGGAAATATTGTAGAATTCTCTCCATCCCTCTCTTAACTAAAACCTTATTATCGTGTATCTGAAATGCAAGAAAGCAAGAAAGTATTTTGCAGGGCAGAGTTTACTGCTATAACAACAGACAAAGTTCAGGCACATCCTTTTTTCCCCCCTAAGAACTACCCATATTGAAGACAACACACCATTGAACATCAGCAGCACAAAGTGGGAGCACAGTGCTGTTCTCCATTATGCTGCTATTGATCTCAATATCTAAACCTTTTTTTTCTAGTTTACACTATCATTACAAAATTAATATTTGACCCAGTCTTCTAATAAGAGATACACATATTTCTACAGACTTCATTGATCTTACATATATTTCTGCAACTACCTGATATTTGGTAAGATTTATCTTTGGATGAGATCTTTGAATCTTTAAAAAAATATTATTGAAAATGCAAGTTAATTAATTTTATGAAAAATATTAATTAGAAATGGAAACAGAAACAAAATGGCAATGAAAAACCAAACTAATATGTTGCTTTCTATTTCACCACAAAAGGACAGAGAAGAAAAAGAGTTTGGCAAAATAATGCGTATAAAGGCCAGATATCTGTGTCCTGAGGCCATCAGAGACTTCCCTAATGGACTACAGAATGTGTAAAATAATTAATCATGTGGAGAAGGTATTGCCAGGGTTAGAGATGGGGTCTTGAGCTTTTAATGGAAATGCTCTGTGATTGAGCTGGGAAAAAACTTCTGTAGTTAGAAGAGGAGGGCATCTGTCATACTTAATTCATAATGGTTTAGGAGCACAATAAAATACGAGACATAGTTCAGCACTTCTATTTTGTGGGGTATTAAAACTATATATAATACAGGAATAGTACAAATATGCAGTGAACCACTCTCCATGGTGGTGTTCACAAATATCAGTAGGAGGAATGCTTAAAAGGTTAAACTCAGACTCTCTGGGGTCAGATTTGTTCCCTCACTAACAATACATCTATGTCCCTGACTAATCTTTCTGTGTATACTTTAAAAAACCCTGTTATCATTTCTACCTGCCTGTTTCATAGGTTGTTGAGAAAGAATGAAAATGGATAATTTTATTTGTTTTTTGTTGGAAGCCTGAACACAATGATCTACCTTAAAATAAATAAGTAAACAAACAAATAAAAATAGTTATAGTATTAACATGCAAGTTTTACAGACAAAGAATGGAATTAAGACTGAATAACTTCAAAGAGAAACACAGTTAACATTACTTATGCACATGAAATCTCAATCTATCCGTCTGGTGGAGACATTTTATGGTACAGTCTTTATTAATATGATCTGGAACCTACCTTTTTCCACA
Organism: Neopelma chrysocephalum; assembly: GCF_003984885.1. Lineage (NCBI taxonomy): Eukaryota > Metazoa > Chordata > Aves > Passeriformes > Pipridae > Neopelma > Neopelma chrysocephalum. Next base: position 16,656,353 of record NW_020897694.1, on the reverse strand, counting down.
GGATGCCTTCCTCATTTATTGTATGGGATAAACACCGTTAATTATCTGAGCATTTCCTTTACATTTTCTTCCATCTTCTCCTGTGCTACTTTAATCACTCATCCAACAGTTTGGGTGTCCAAATGGAGGTGGCTAACATCTATGTTTTAGTCAGAGCTTGAACACTAAGCAGTATACAGGGATGCTACTCTGTACTCACACAAAGTGAACAGAACTGCTCAGAAAATGAGAGTATAATCCACTGAAAATCATACAGTTTGAGATTCTTAGTCAACAAAAGAATGATTATTAGCCGACAGGCTTGAAAAGAACAAGATACATTTAACTGTGCAGGAGATTTGTTAGAGGTACCATAGGAAACTTTTGAAGGTTCTCATCTGCATTACTTGGTGGACGTCAAATTATACACAGTAAAGAAAAATTCAAACTGGAGTAGTGGTACAGAGAGACTGAGTTAGGTACACACTTTTCAATTGTGTTTGCAATTTCTGAGTGTGTTTAGAATCAGTAATACAAGGGTTGAAATGTACCCAAAAAGGAATTTTTTAGGATTACCAATAATTAAAAAAATATTTAAAGACAATATAAGCCTTTGATGTTTTCAGTACAACTAATCCAATCTATAATTATACTCTAAAGATTCTAAATTATGTTAATATTCATAATTTTTGAGGATTTTATTGAAGTATTAGCAGTTTGATCCCACTCATAAAAAGTAAGTTTTACATTAGGCAGTTAAGGAGAAAAAGAATTAACTGGGAAATCATAAATATACCAACATATCACAATAGCGATATGTATATTAATCATAGAAACACAGAAAGCCGTGGGTTGGAAGGAACCTTAAAGATCATCTATTACACCCGACCCTGCCAGGGCAGGACTGCCTCCTAGTAGACCATGTGGCTCAGGACCCCATCCAACCCGGCTTTGAAAATTTCTAGGGATGGGGTATCCACAGTTTCTCTGGACAACCTGTTCCAGTGCCTCACTACCCAGTTTCCTCACCAACAGAGGAAAATAACATTCCCATGTAGCCAAATTTAAGATGACATAGAGTGTCAAGTTGCACCAGTTAGACCAAAAGGACATATGAGAGGAGTTGACAACAGGACACAAAAGTATTGTTAACATTGTTTTCCAGCTTGGACAGGAAGGTCAGCCCATTCAGCACCTACAGTCTGAGCAGGACTACAGCAGTCATAATCCTTTGCAGCAACTCACATCACTCCATGAGCAGGAAAGACTCCTGTAGTCAAAGGCAAACACTGCAGCCTCAGAGGCTGTACATTTCTCAGTCCTGCTGCTTTTGGATGACTTCTCTACAGAAGAAGGGATTGACTGGCTGCCACAAAGGAGGCATCTGAAAGATACTATACAGATTGCACTGAGAGAAAAGAGGAGGTGAAAAATATAAAGGATATGTATCTGACAGGGATTGAACTCTAATAGAAAGCAAAAAGGGCGGACTTCTGTCCATGCCAGTTAATGGGAGTTTTGACATTCGTTTCGAGCTGTAATGTCAGGCCCCTGTGAATTAACAATTGCTGAAGCACAGGAGAAAAGGAGTAAATAGGCTGTCTACAGCAGTAAAACTCTTTGTGCCTAAGGGTGTGACTGCACTGTGATTTGGTGTGTGTATACATATTCACACTACCTTTAATCTTGACTGAATGGACACTACCTGAGGTGACTAGTGCTGTGACAGCATATACTCCAATGTGGGCAGCACAAGGTAGCAGAACATCCAGGCACTTTCTCAAGCAGCTGCCACACCCTGAAGTGTGTTTTGCTGAAGCTTTACTCAGACCTAGGTGTATCTCCTCCAACCATCATTCTCTAAACCAGGCATGATGTAAGTATTTGGAGGGGGCTTTAGATGAAGGGTGTTTCAATATTTCTACCATATGGCTGCAGAGAAGGTAGCTGATGTTCAGATTCTGGAGCATGAAGCCTGTGCCACTGTGCTCAGTTCCAATACGCTGATGATGCAATTAAACAACGTTGTAACTAAACAACTATATGTGAGCGTATGTGTAACTATTTGCTTGAATTCTTAAAAAAATAAATATATAAAGGAGAAGCTAAGGGTACACAAAAACACTGATGGACTCTTAAGTGAAATAGGTTATGCTGGTGTGAGGGGGAAGGGGGCTGAGTGTCTGAACATCACAGCTGTGGCCCAGTGATAGACAGGCTGAGGCAGTGGGGGCAAGAAGAGTGGGCATATGATGATAGTTGAAGTGTCAAGGGGGTAAAATTTATTGAAAAGCAGATCACAAAGGAGAAAATCCTTCTTGCATATTATTAGGGCTATTGATTGATTTATATAGTGCATTTCTTAAGCAAAGCTCTTTATAGAATTACAAACTATTAAAGCTGAGTGAATAACTCACAATGAATAATTTATCCCATGAATTTAACCTTTCTTTCTGCTCGTGAAATAGCCACAAAGAGATCACTATTTCCTTAATTATTCAGTGAATTTTTTAATGAACTTTTAAAACACTATGAACTCATCACTAAGAATGTTCTCATGATACAAGACAACCAAGGATTCTTTGGGTGCTGAATGTTTAAAGACAACCAAACTTGTGGCGAGCAAAAGCACGTGCACTATCCTGTGCAAATCTGGTGGCATGCAGTACATGCTTACTACATAGAGCAGTGCTTTGCAGTGATAGCTGAGCCCTCTCTGAATAGGACAGAAATAAGGAGAGCTGTGGCAATGTGGAACTCAAGCCCTGCTATCTATCCCTGAGTAGAAGGAGTCTCACACAAGTGGCACAAGGCTTACTGCTATTAGCTGGGAATGCTGACAAGTGTGGGTGTACGGAGCTGCAGGGTCTTGTGGGAACCCCTCTGTAGTACCTCCATAGTGGTGTGCAGCTCAGGAGCACCCTGTACGCATCAAGTCAGCTAGTTATGCACCTGAGTACTGGGGTTTTTTTCAATCAAAGCCTGAATTCATTGTGGTACAATATATTTTTCCCTGACAGAATGAGTATGTAAAGCTTTGAATTTAAAAGCTTTACTGCTCTAAAATTCCTCTTCCATGAATATTCAGGTAACTACCATGCAAGTCTATTCTTTGATATATTTTTTTCCAGGATACATTAAATCCATAAGTATTGGCAGAAAGTGAACACAAAAGCACAGCCTGCAAACTATGACAAAATGGGTGTAGTAGTCGTACACTAAGTACATGGTCCCCAAAACAAATCCCTTGGAATCGTTCTGCTTCATTATATTAAACATCAGTCATCCCTGAAGAAAAAGAGAACTAAGCAGAAATAGGAATAGCAGAAGTATTATACAGCAGTTTGGAAAGAAGACTATGTCTTTTGAAAAGGAGGGAAATATAAGGAGGACAGGGTAGCAGCTTCTTTTAACCTACCATCTCTAATGCAGCCCTCATTCTTGGAGGCTAGGGGCAGATTCTAAAGCTACGTATAAATTCTCTCCATCCTACCCTCTAGCTCACTTCTTTTAAGGTTAGGCCACGGGACTTTTAAAGCAATATCACAATTAAAGTTTCATGCTGCACAGATGGAGAAAAATGAACTTCCAGCACAGCTCTGTGTCGTGGCAATGGACAATCCTTTTTTAATTACAGAATAAACTTTGAGATATTTTCTCTATGACTGTATTCTAAGGCAGTAGCAAACAAGACTGAGGAGTAATGCATTTTGCAGCTGCTACTGAGTGTCTTAGTGCTTCACAGTGCTAATACCCTGAATGGGGCAGCAGATTAATAATTCACCTGTGACAACATGGTGCGGTCTTTAAAAGGAATAATTTAAAATAAGATATTAACGAATATCTATAGATTTTTTTTAAAAGATCTTAATTTGGTATAAGGAAATACAAAATGCTTCTTTCAGATCTCTACTGAGCTTCTAAATGGAGAGCAGACTGTCTGAGTCTTTATTTGTCTCTCTTGATTCAATTTTTGGGATTTGGGAGTATAATTTTACTGAAAGATTGCAATTACTCCGAGTTCTGGTTTCAGTCAGCCCTTTTGCCATACTCAGGGTAAACTCTTTTGGAGTGGTGTCTCAGTGGTCAGGTCCATGTCTCATAGAAGTTATGGGATACACATATGAGATTCTTCCAGAGGGAAGGAAACCAGAGGAGCTCTTGTATTGCTCCTGGGTTTCCACATTCCAGGACGAAGCTGGAGCAGGTCCATTGCAACCCCCTTCCCCAGGGTGAATATGAAGTGAATTTCAGGTTCTCAGCAAGAACTGTTTTCATTGCTAAATCCGTTTGTATTTGTCCACACTAACCAATAAGGTAGATAGAAGCACAGTTTAGGGAACAGCCAATTACCTAACAATTTCAGTTTGAGGCAGCCCGGATGTCCAAACTGAGAATAAGCAGAGCTAAAACTGTTCTGACTTTCTGATGAAGTTTAAGCCTCTTGTATCAGTTTGTTACTACCTTTTAAGAAATGTTATACAGTTTTCCTAAAACACTAAATGTTAATTATGATAATGTGTCATCCTCATCTTAGCAAGCTAAACAATCTCTCTACCTTCATAATATTTAAATACAGTTAGATCATTCTGGATAGTTGATCACTGTGCACTTCAGATGTTTAACAAATATTATGATCATAAGTGTGCATCTCAAATGTATATTTATATTGTTGTGCACAGAGTAATGTGTCTTCTGGGTCCTATTGTAAACAAGCTGTCAAGCTTAACTGGGTTAGCCTGTAAAAATATCTTTCCATAAATAAATTGGAAAAACCCCCAACCCAACAGTCAAGCAGTGTCTTCTAATGGACTTGATTGGAAAATAAGCGGAAAAAAATATAATAACACAATAATGTACTCCTGTGCAGATCGCTTCTCAAAATGTCAGTCTTTGTAAGTTTGGGATATAGTCATTTTTTGGTTAATTTTTTTTTGTTCTGTGCTTGGTGATATGGAAAATTCCATATTCAGTTATATCCAGTCACACCCAGTTTGTTATTCCTCTGTTCTAGTCGCTCATGTCCTTAGATATGACTAAAATTATCCACAGAGAGATCAAGAGTGCATTTGCCTATATCATGTTCAGTGCTGCAGCAGCAGAACAGACTGATGACAGCACCAGACAGAAGATGTGGCTTTTACAGACAGCCCAGTACCTGAGGAGGGTTAGAAGTAATACACAAGAGCCAGAGATTATTCGTGGTGAAATTATAACTGTGTTAACAGAGACCAAATATAATTTATTTGGGCTTCTTTTCTGAGCTTGAAATCTCTGTTGCTGTGGCTGTTCATCTCTTCTCTGTCACCCTCTTTGATCTACTTTGTTTTCTCATACAAATACTGTATGTAATTATGACATTTATGCCAGCCTTTAAAATAAAATCACTCCTGTTTTGAGGAGAGTTACATAGTAGTACTACCAGACTTATCATAAATGCAGAGTAAAATGCTCTGACATTCTAACAGATGAGAAAATAGTTGATTATATAAAACTTATTCCAGAAGTTGCTAATTTAGATTAGGAACTGCTTCCATCAAGAACCCTAGTTTAGCTATTCATTCTTTTAAGGAATGAAATGATCTGGTTTTTTATCATTGGGATGAAAATACTTTCTTTTTTTTAAGTCACAAAATATTTTGTTTTCTGGAAGTTGCTGCTGATGAAGTCTGTGTAAAAGAGATGGTTATCTTTTCTCCCTTTTCAAAAGGGATTTAAAATTGAGTAAATAATGATAAAAGTTATCAAAGGCTCTCCAGTGGAGACAGCCTTCAATGAGGACTTCAATAGGCATTTGAAAATTTATAATGATTTATTTCTAAGATTTCTCAGGTTGCTTTTAGTATATATTAGATCATCAAGAAACAGAAAAGTTTCTGCCTCTATAGCTCTCTTTAGTATGAACTCATAATGAGATTTGGGTTTGTACCCTCTATTGAAAGCAGTGCTGGCTGATTCATTTCCCTCATCTTGGATATTCACCAATGCTAAACACTTAACTTTAAAGGAATCAACATACTACCATTCTGACCTAATAGACCCCTCTGAAGGAAATATGCAAAAATTTGGATCACTATAGAAAAGAAAACAACAGGGACTCAGCTATTTTGGTAACAAACAGTGAACTATAACCAAAAATACATGAGAAAATAAGACTGAGGTTTTCACACATATCAGTGTATTCTTGACAAATGTGGAGGCTAAAAACTGCTGTTTCTTTATTTATAAGAATGAAGTTACCTAATGAAGTGAAATCATGCTTCTTCCAAGTTCATAATATTATGGCTTAAAAGTTCTGTACAGAATAAGAGGCTTCAAGAAAAACATTCTTTTCCTCTTGGCTCTGGTTCGAACTCAACACCAAGTTTCACAAGTTATACAGAAAAAAGCTATAATTTGGCGTGATGCTATTGACATTTTCCAGAATATTCCTCCAGGTATCATCAGCACAATTTTTGCCAAAGTGGTGTTGCTGTGTATTGCTTGTGTGTTGCTGTGTATAGTATTACACTTTAGAACTGATTCTAAATAATTTGCTTTTGCTGTCCAGACTTATGCCTGGCTCCCTCAAAATTTGTCAACAATTAATAAATTCTTTCCCATCATTCTCTACCCTATGAATGATCAGGTCTTTTGAAAAAAAAAACCATGAATGTCATGACTTTCCTAAATGTTAATAACAATCTCCCATCCCCTTTGATTTGATGAATGCAATTTTTTCTGCCTATTAAACATATCAGTTTTGTTCTGATGTACTAATGTCATTCAACCTCTTTTACTTTTTAATTGGAAGAGTCTGGAGTACCAAGACTCATGAAATATTGGGGCAGTGTCTCCGGTCTGGTTGCTGGTCTCTAAATAGAAGTGGTAGATGATGTTTTCTGTGGACTACTCAGCCTGTGTCCCCAACTTGCATTGCCCCTTCCTGTCTAAGCAAGCAGTTCTTTCCCTCTCCACTGGTAATAACTGCAACCATCCCATCTCATCCCTCATTTAGTTGTGCTCTCATTCTGTCTCCATTTCAAAATCCTGTAGACCATCCTTTTTTTTTTTAAGCACTGGCAGTTGACTTCACCCACTGTCAGTTCTACAGCATCTACAGATGTGCTTCTATCTAGATGACCTAATACAGGCAGGCTGTGAAACTCTGCTGTCTTCTTTCCTTCTAATTTCTGAGTGCTTTCTTGGTGCACATATTCAAGGGTACAACTGGAAACATACTCTTGTCATCAGTTCTGACACAAGTACCTTTGTATTTCTCCATCCCACATACATTATCCCGCCAACAATATACTGATGATGCATGTGAGGGCAAAAAGGGATTATTACTAGGATAAAAACCTTTCCTGATTGTTTTCTTTTTCCTTGTTGAAATTTGAAGTCTTTAACTAACATTTTCATAAAATATTTTAGCAGCATTGATATCACTATTTCCTTTTGCTGTGTCTGCATCTTTTCTTCTTTCCTTGCCCAGTGTTTACATATGACAAAGCACATACTGCTCCATATGGAATCTGCTGCTTTTGTTTCAGAACACTAGAGATGTGACCTTAAAATTAAGCCTAGAAACAGTGGAACAAGCTAAAACTGGCTAGAGAAGGAGGGTTCCAGACTATTACAGAGCAATTCATATCGACTAGCATCGGACCCATGCTGACATCTTAACAATAAAAAGGAATCATCTGTGGAAGCAAAGATGATAAGTCACAGAGGGCATATATAAGTGCAGCCTCAGAGCTATAAAAGCCAGACTGACATTTATCACTCTATGCATATTGGAGCTGTCATGTTGGTCCTCAGATGATCGTGTTACTACCTTCAAGACATTTTTTAGAAGCAAAGATTAGAGAGGGAATGAGAGAGAGAGAGGCTTGCTAATAAGTATTGGGTGAAAGCCACATAAGGAAATTAGCATTTATATTATTTATTGTCCCTTTTTCATCATACCCCTCTTCTTACTAATTTTTTCCCTCCCCTTGGATTTTTCTAACCTTGCGCTAATATTCTTCTATATTAAACGTAGTTTAGCTTCAGAATGGATTAAAATCAGTTTTACTAAATACTATGTTCAGTGAATGACAAATTGTACAGCTTCACACATTATTATTTGTGCTAAAAGCTATTATGTAAATATATTGGCTTATAGAAGCTTAAGTAGGATGATACAGGAATGCAAAGATAGGGCATACATACAGATCTATTGAAAGCATACTCTGTGAGCATCTTGTCTAATAGAAAATTGCGTATTCTCACTCAGAGGGCAGAAAAGAACCATATGTCTGTTTTAGTGGCTATGTCCTGAAATGATGCACTTATTCTTTTTATAATATTTTGAAATAAATACATATGGGACCGGTCAGATGTCAACAGTAGCACTGAAAGGAGTATGAATTAGTCACACTGGCACACGGGGCCCTGGAACAATGAACACTGCTCTGGAAGACCCTTGAATGCAAGCCTATTTGCCTCTTAATCCAAATGAATAATTAATGATAATTATCATGCTGCAGTTATTATCTGTGATAATAATATATCCGTAAGGTGAATAAATTCAATCTGCTACTATGCAGAAATGGCAACTCATAATATTCTTAAGAAATACAGATATAATTATCAGTATTAACGGTCAAGAAAAAAAAAAGGAGAGTTTTATATAAAGAATTACAATGAAAGGTGCAAAGTTTAGTGAGAATGGATTAGATTGTATTATGTTTATTCTTCAGCTGTCATTTAGTTGTTTATTTTCCTAAGACCCATTTAGTAACAGCTGATATGTGCATTTGTTCATTACAATCTATCAATAACTTTTCCATCAATCTACTGATAGAGAAGATCAGGTTCAGGATCTCACAGGCACCCATATGCAAATTGGTCCATTTGTGTAGTCCACTATGCTGGGAATTTTACTCAGCTACAAAAACTTTGAAGTATTAAAGCAAAAATCAGCAAAATCAAATAAAATATTAAAAGACCAAATGCACCTTTTAAACTTGTACAAGCCTAGCCATAACATTTATTTTGGAAAGCACTGTAGGTGAGCTGTCAGCTAGGCAGAGTAGTAGACAATCATATTTAATCTGATCTCCCTCATTGGGCTTATTGTGACAAAGGATAATGAAGGGGGATGGGTGAATGGGAGCAAGAGGAAGCAACTACCCTCCCATTCTTTTTGAAATTGTTTTTATATCTCTTTATTTTGGCTATTGAGATTTTCACTCATATAATTTAAAGACTTTAAAGTCTACTTAAGTAGAATTAAATTAATTATTGAGAAAAAGCTTTGAAATTCAAAGTTCATGCAGACCTTTAACTCACACCAGGAAGGCTTAGTTTTTCCCTCCTTCTTTTCATCCTATGATTCGAGAACTGGTTTACTCAGGGGAATGGTAATGAGATGTAAAGTTTCTCACCTCTAGGTCATTGCTTCAAATCTGGCACAGGTTGGTAGGAACCAAAATTCGTTATCATCTACTTATGGTTCAGTGGCCTATGTGAAATAGGTTGATGGTCTTTTGGTCTAGTTTTCAGTGGCCAAATGTCCATGCAGTAATAAACACGAATTAGTACTGGAATAAGGCTGAAAGTTGTATTTCTAACATCTAGGGATTATTGTGACAAGCCCTCAAAACTCTGGCAGCTTCTAGGGCTAAATTTCCAGGAGAGGACCTTAATTCTTTCATGGATGTCTCTATGATTCAACCATTTTCAGTTTATTTTCTGAAGAAATGGGCAAAAGAATTTGCCTCTTTTTCACTCCGTTTTTCATCACCAAACAACATATTTCCCTCAAAGTGGATCCTGACAGATGACAAGAATAATAATGTGTAAGAGTCAGTAAAAGAATGCATTATTAATCACCCTGGGTTTCATTTAGGCCGTCAGCTCAGTGGGTGAGTTCTGTAGAAGGAAGAGTGGAGATATCATCGTTATTATTTACTTGTCCACCTAGGAGTCACGAACCAGCACATCATTGTATTAAGCAATGTGCAAACATAGAAGAGAGAGCTGGTTCTTGTCTTAAAGAGCATACAGTTTGACCCTAAAACAAGAAACAATGTATTCTTACAGGTGGATGTACATAGATGGAGGAATACTGAGAGATGATTATTTGATGCCTGCCAGCCTAGTGGTTATTATTAACAAAAGCATGATATTTTAAAGTGATAAAATATGTTGTCTTTTTTTTTTCAACAGAAAAGAAGAAATCTGGAATGAAGAATTAGTAAAGGAGAAGCTGTATTCACAGATGTTAAGGCAACCATGAAGGGCAGCTTGTGGGGAAAAAAGCTTATTTGAAAATTAAAAAAAAGGACCACCAGCCCTGACACTGTCAGCAATAATCAATAGAAAATTGAAAAGAGTAAATTATGGAAAGAGTCAAGAGTGTTCACAGGTTGCTATAATATCTACTGTGTCAAGCAAGGAAAGATACAGGAGAAATATTACAAAAGCACTGAGCTGGGAGATGGCCTTTGCAACACCAGTCCAACAGCAACAAGAGTGTCTATTAATAGTGGAGAAATCAGCATTACAGTAAGTTAGATAGAAGGTGATGAAGGACTTGATCTGTGTGTGTGTATTTTTGTGTATGAAGGGAATAACTGAGTGAGAGGATGCATACAAATTCATCTTGAAAATGCTTTGCCAAAAGTCTTAGGAAACTTAGACAAGGTCTGGATAGGACCTACAGTACATGTGATATTAAAAAATAATAAATAATATGTTTCAGCTGAAGGAAGATGAAAATATGATCCAGTGATTCAGAAAGGTGTTATTGGGAAGTATTTGTCAGAAGATAATTAAGGGCCTCATTTAGCCTTTTAACTTGCAGAGAAGTTAGGGATCCACAAGGAAGTAGAAGTCGACCAAGCAGAGTTTCTTGTGAAGTGAAAAAAGTGCTCTGTTAGAGAAAGTATGTCTTTGAAAAGCTGGAATTCTTTTTCTCATATGAATAATATAAATTTAAAGGAAGAAGAAAAAAGCCATTTTGTAACTCCGTCCTGTATGGGGAGGAAATCTGATATGGATTTATAGAGGATGTGACAAAATCTTAAACAGAAAGGAAGACTAGTAGAAGACAATATCATGAAAAGGGAGCAGATGTAGTCTATGTAGAGAAAAGGCCAGGTAGGCATGTCAAAGAGAACAACCCTCTAGGAAAAAGGTTTTAAAGTATCTGGCAAGAACAGTTTCCAGAGAGGGCAGGAGGCAAAAGGCTGTGTTGAAGAGGGTATGGGTTGAAAAGGGAAGAGAATTACTGATTCTTATTGTAAACAAGCTATTTGATGAATTTACAATGAAATAGAGGAGGAAGTTAAGGCTGTACTTGGAGAGGAACAAAAGGTCAAAGGTGACATCTTCTTAGACTGAAGCATCTAAAGCATATTGTACCATGAGAGAAAAGTCAAAGTAGAATATGAAGCTAAGGAGAAAAGTAAAAGAGAGGCTGTGTGTGGGAACAAAGGATGTGAGGAGCTGGAATAGAACAGGGGCCTGTGGATGGACTTTGGAGGAGAGAGCAAAGGAGAAATGTCAATATCTATGACAGAAACCAGTGCAACCTCTGTAAAAGGAGAAGGAAAATGGAAATGCATGCCAAGGTGAGGAAGGAAGGTCATGACTTGCATTGCCTATGATTCCTTGGAAGCAGAGCAAAATTCTAGCAGAAACAAAAGTAAAGACAGGAAAAAAGGGAGACTTGAGAAATAAATTAAAAGTGGTAAAAAGTCATGTGGGATTGTGGACCTGGGATTCAGTTAGGCTAGATCTATGTCACTAGGAAGGCATCAAAGACAAAAGGATGAATTTGCAGTGGAGCTTGACAGAAGACATTGAATATGGTTCATGAAAAAGAATGAATAATGTGTGGGTTGCTGGTCAGCAAGGAAAAGAGAATGGATTAATGGAACTTGAACTGGAAAAGAAGAGGCAAAGGCACCAAGGTGGAGGAAATTGACAGAAAACATATAGGGAAGAAGGCCTGCTGTTGGACCTTCAGCAGCAACTCAGCTGTACAAAGTGAGAGCAACCATGTTGCTTGATGTTGACTCACGATGATACTGACAGGTGGGTTTTGATTGCTCAAGCTTCAAAATTAATTATCTATATCCTGGGGGAAAGACAGATGAATAAAGCTCACTTGTCTACTTCCTTTTCAGGTGACACAAACGTACCTACTGCAGGACACATGCTACCTCAGTAACAGACCAAACAAATCACTTGTCAATTCAATTGCTACACACCTGATAATGTTAGCCCCAGACTACAATATAAACTGCACTGCTTTATTATTTCATTATAGCCTGTACTGCAAACTGCATAGTAAATATATGAATTTTTATTTCCTTTCCTTGGAATCACTAAAATCTCTTTTACAGAGGCTTATAAAATGTAACATATAAAATCTATGAGGATAGCAGTTTTGGACTTTTTTCCTCACTTTCTGGAAATGCATAACAGATTCAATCTCAGAATCTATTTACATAGACTTTTTTTCTCTCCATATTAATCCTTGACTCTTACATATACCACAGTTTTAAACTATTTTCCAGGTAAATCCTGAAGATATGTTATCCCCTTATAGAGGGTTTTTTTTAATCTAATAATTTATTTTTATTAGTCATTTATTATTATTTATCTATACTTAAAAGTACATTTGAGTTATGCTTTTTGTACTAACTCATGGTCAATGTAAATGATGATACAATAGACTATGAGGCAGTCTTCTTCAGAGCTCCAAGTGAGGAGCAAATAATCAAGATTGGTGCACGTGCAGTGGTTAATTTCAGTGATTAATTTCAGTGCACTAAAACTGAGTGGTGTCAGGAGTCCTATACAGAACCAGAGCAAGTTCCTATCACTAAGTCTCCTAGGCAACTTCTCTAAACAGTTTTCAGAGGGACAGTATTTCTCTTTATCCACTGTATCACTGTTGTGTTTTATTCAAGTTCACTATTGTCATATGAGCAATAAAAATTTAATTGTCATGGCGGTAAATAAGAAAGAAATAGTTTCTATAAGCAATATTTTAATCTTATTTAATCTTGCATTTAAGGAAATACAGCATCCTCACAGTCTTACATCCTAGTAGCCTTTCAGTTCAGGCAAGTTTTTTATCTTCTCTCTACTGCTGCTATGCTACTTATTGATTTAGTGACAGACAGTAAAGAAGAAGTACTGACATGTTCACAGGTAACTATAAGAAGGAACAGAATCTGTGCTAGAAAGAGAATCCAATCAAAGCCCTCTGAAGGAATGGAGTCCATCTGAACTCAGGGTTCTGCTCAGCCAGGCTGCAGTTTGGCCAGCCTGCTCAGTCATCATCACAACCAGCACTGTGATGCATTCCTCCTAGGTAAGAGTACAGGGAAAAGCTGTGATGGCGTGTGTGAGAAAACTGTGTTTACAACACCGTAAAAGTAGAGGCTGCAAGCAGGGAAACAGAAAGTTTGAAAAAGTTATATAGGCCATGGGCAAATGGGGAAAGAAGTAAAGATTATTTTTAGGAGGGAAGAGGTACAGGAAAATCTTCAGGAACTTAACAGTTTAAGAGTTGTATCTTATGTGAAAAAATTGTCACATTTTTTCTCTCCTCTTGCCTTGAAGAACTTTCTGAATGCATCTTTTTTTCGCTCTAGGCACCTAGACTCCAGTTTGGCAAAGCACTTCAGCCAATGCTTGACTTAACAATAGAGTTGTATGCAATTCTCAATTGACCAGAGGTTCTAAATGAGTCTGAAGGTATGCTTAATATTAAAACTATGCATATATGCTTTGCTGATTTAGAGGCTAAACAATGTGAAGAGCTCTGCCATGAAGAACAGAGAAAAGTGAGTAATCCATAGATAACAGAGAAATAAATGTTAACTGTTTATACAGATACTGCTTTTGGGACCATGCTATGATACAGTCATTACTTGTTACTAGTAGAAATAGTCAATGGAATCATAGAATCTTAGAAAACTAACTAACTACCCCCACACCATGGGCAGAGATGTCACCCACTAGATCAGGTTGCTCAGTACTCCATCCAACCTGGCCTTGAACACTCGCAAGGATGGAGCATCCACTTCTCCGGGCAAACTGCTCCAGTTCCTCAGCATCCTCTGAGTAAAGACTTTCTTCCTCACATCTAATCTAAATCTCTTCTTGTTTCATTTAAAACCATTCCCCTTGTCCTATCACTATCTGACCATGTAAAAAGTCACTTTCCCTCTTTATGTCCTCTTTAATTACTGGAAGGCCACAATGAGATCTCCCCTCATTTTGCAGGAGCAAATTGCAGGAGCAATACGTGGACTTGCATTTTCTCATATAAGAAGGCTAATTCGAATAAAACTTCCCCTTGTACAAAGTTACATGACTTCTTTCCAGCATGGCTTTTAATAGCCTGGGTCTAATACCAGCTAAGAGAGAAAGCCCTCTCTTTAAAGGGCCAGCAGCAATGCAGCTCTGATATAGATGATCAGACTTCGTGGGTCTTATGCAGGGAAGCATGTTTAAGTTTGCCTTTCACTCATTGCCCGGCATGTTTACAGCATATTTATAGCCCCACGTGAACATATCCTATACACATTCTAGTTATCTCAAGCACTGTTGTGCTAGAACAACCTGGATTAAGCAAAGCTGTGGATATTACCTATGTAAATGAAGGTGTAAGAAGACAGAACAATCATGGAATGGAGAAAAGAGAAGAAAGGTTGGTGGCACTGTTGTAAATGCCAAGTAACAACACTCTTGCTTCAGTGTGCTTGCACCTTCAGAAAAATTAAGTCATTAAATTTGTCCATGAGTATTCAAGAATTGACTGCAATTTCTTTATAGTACTCCATTTTCATAAAGAAATGATGAAAACATAGCTACTCCAAAGTGATTTAACAGCAGCTGTTAACTACTGAAAGAAAATCTTGATATTGCCTCTGTCAAAAGTACTCTTTCTATAATGTCATGCTTATAGTTTTCAGTCAAGTACTAGGATTTATTGGTAGGATATTATTACAAAACATAACTGATGGAAATGCCTATCTCATTGGAAACCCTGAATCCATTGTTCTGTTCATTCCCGAGAAAAGACACACAGCATCTTTCCTTGAAGACCTCAGTGTTTGTCTTCAGCAGAGGAAATTCACCAGTGGGAATGTGGAATGATCAAGACCCTCCATCTACTTCTGCCCTGACTTCTGCTTTAAAAGGAATAATAGCCTAAAATGTATATTAAAAATGTATTCTTACATATTTTAAACTTTTACACCTGTTGGCACTGGTGTTTGCCACTTTGTAGACTTGTTTCTGAAACAATATTAATATCAAAATATCAATGTATTTCTCTTGAGAAAAATGGCCTTCTTATTCATTTATTATTTGTTATTGCATCTACATGACAATAAGCACTGCTGTGATAATACTGGAGAATGAAAGTGTTCTTCTTTATACACAGGTATCCAGGATGCTAATCAGCCTAGCAAAGTTTCTTAGCCAGGACCTGAGGAAAATAGCTTGTCTCATAAGATGAGAGATTGGTTCTGTCTTCATTGCATGTCTGCCATTAGCCTACATCTCCAGTGAAGCAGAATTACTCTGAATCTTCAATAACAAGTTTTCAGTAGCTCTGTAGTCAGCACTTTGAGAGTTTTGATATTTATTGAGCATTGCATTACATTTTGGCACTTAGATGACTATTACAGACAAATGATCTCCTATCCAATACAGAATCATCTCTGCATAAATCTAGGTATTTAGAGGAATAAACAGCTACTTTATATATTATTTCTAACATCTCAAGTGCTTATCTCTTCAAGATGAATATTTTTGTTTTATTTAAAAAAAAAATAGAAACTTTATTCCACAGTGAATTAGATATAGCTATCAAGAGGGGTGTGGGAAGAAATGGTTTTAATAATTTTCATTCATTCCAACCAGTGAGACCAATTGCTTTGCATTCATGTTATTTTCAATTTTACCTCTGACCAAAGGTCCTTCAGCAGCCATCGTAATTCCATGCCAGCTGCTCTCTTCATTTTTCTACTGACAACAAGCTTTCTTTCCTAAAATGGTTAGAATCAGCTGAACATTTCTTCTGAACTTAGGATTGGTCTGTACCCTAAAAGCACAGGTGAGACAGGCAAGATAACAGGGCACAGAAAAGGATCAGTAAGAAAATATTGAAATAAATTCAATTTTCTGGTCTCACAAGACTGCATTCTTGATTGTGCCTGCTGATCTGTGCTGTAATGTAAAAATATACCAGTCTGTATTGTGATAACAGCAGAACCTTGTATACAGAAATTTGTAAGCATTTTCAAAAACAAGTAAAATATGTTTTTTTTAAAATTATGTCTATCTGTAAACAGAAATATTTGATATCACGGAATCACAGAATATGGTGAGTTGGAAGGACTCACAAGGATCACCAAGTTCAACATTATCATTATATTTTGTGGTTGTGCTCATATCAGTGTCATTGGTATCAATGATAATGAACACCTAAAATTAAAGGAGAGTTAGATAAATACCTCATATGAAATGCTGAGCAGCTATTTTAAAATTAATACTGATGTAGAATTAAACAGACCTTTTTTCTTCCCTAGATACTCGCTGTCAAGGAGTCAGACTGCAAATCTGCAAACCTTTAAAGTGAGGGGGGGCAACCACCCATATGAGTCTACCACTTAGCCCCTCCCGTACTTTTAAAGACTATTCCGGCTTTACAAGACTAATCTCACATGGCTAACCATTGAGAAAAAATGTATGTATTTTTCATAGCTATCGGTTGCTGTCATAAAAATAAACCCAAACCAAACTAACAAAACCCCCCCTGAATTACTAAGTCAGAGCATTTTCCATTAATTTTGTGATTTTCATAATCTGCTATTACCACTCTGTCTAATTTACTTCTCTGATGCTTTGATGACATCCTAACTCGCACAGATGAGCAAATGCACAAATATGGTATTCTGGGTCATTCCCAGGTATGTGCAGTATTGAATAAAGACATGCTTCCTGCAAGGGTCAGAACAAATGAACATCCATGATCCATTTGCATACTCAACATTTCATCTCTTCCAGCTAAATGCCACTTCCTCAGTCCCAGCAGTTTTCCTGCTGAATATCTAGCAGATATGAATTCCTTAGTGGGAGAAACTGTGTACCTTGATAAAGAACACTCGCAAACGAAATACCTCTGTTAAATTACAGCACTAGAATAACATGTCTTTTAATACAGAAATTGCCTCAGAATGTAGGATTTAAAACTATAGTAATTGTCACAAATCAAAGAGATATCTCAGCATTACAAAAAGTCTCTTTTAATAAAGAACAAACATAAATCTATAATCTTAAATTCTCCGAATAAGATTCATTTCACCTTATTAGCTTTCATAATGTAGACATTTAGTTTTATGTGGGCTACATCTGCAGTTGGTATATTGAATATAGAGTTTGCTAGAGGGTGACCTGATCCTTTCCCCAGGTAGGTGTCTAGGGTAAACAGGATGAGTTACTAGATGCTGTCTCTCTCCTCTGATTACTGATGGATGTTATAATATTAGCTTACACTAGACACCTGTTTAGTAGTTTGAGTTAGAAGGAAAGAATCCCATGCTACATGTATTATGAATCTCAGACATCTCAATTATTTTACCCAAGATTCTTCATGAAAGTAGAACTTTAAACTTCCACAAATAGTTGCACTCCCCTATCGGAGATTGAAAAAAGATGTGTGTACTTGATGAAGAAACTAAACATTGCCAACAGATTTTGTAAACCTCACATGAATCACACGGTTCTTTAAATAATATGGCTTAAGTGTTTCTGATTGGGAGGATATATATAATCTATTTTGGTGTTTTGTGCTTATATACTATGGACAGAACTGATATCGCTACATTAAAATAAATGATTACTGTCTGCTACAATGAACTATTATCAGTTCCTGATAAATTCATCAAGTTCTAACAGTTGACTGAAATCTTTGGGCCAAAATTTTGGTATAGTGCTCACAGAAAACAGTTCAAGAAAAGAAATACTTGAGGCCCATTCCTTTAGAAGCTCCAGTGCTGCCATAGCTTTACAGCATGAACTCTGCCCATCTCTGCCAGGGAGAGGAGCTGAGCAGAGTTTGGGTAATTGAAACCTACTTAGCCAATGGATGAACTTAGCCAATGGATACCAGTGCTAGCAAGATAAGGAAATTGTAATCAGGAAATTGAGAAAAATGTGCTAAACCTGAGAGGAGATTGCATAGATCTGACAAATGGTTGGGATTAAAATTGACAGTTTTCACAGATAATGGGACTAAAGCAGGAAACTCAGGAGAGAGGATTCAGTCCAAAGCTGGTTGAACAAAAAACAGAGTAAAGAAAAGACTGTCTGTGTAATTAATTAAGATCAGGGATCTAGAATTACCTATGGAAAGAGAATGGGATTGTAAAGGAGTGTTGGATTACAACTGTGATAGCCAGACGATAGGACTATGGCTCACTGAGCAACAAGACGAGGGCTGACAAAAGCAGCACGGGAAAAGCAGCATGGTATCTGGAAAGAGACAGAGAAGAGGCAAGGCTAGCCTGTAATGAACACACCTTTCCAAAAGTCTGAGCCCAAACCTCTTTTTCTCTACCAGAAAGTACAGGCAAAACCAACAACAGAAAAAGTCTCTGCGTACACTGACAAAGCAGAAATTCACTTTGCAAGTAGTAAACAACTCAGGGAGATGTGTCTTTCCAGCCAATCAAAGAGAAGGTTAAAAGAACATGAAGAGAGACAAATTCAGATGCAACATACAATATGCATTTTTAATACTAAAATTTAATATCCATTATGATCTATCAAAAGATATGGAAACTTTTCTGTGAGGGAAGAACTTTGGAATAAAAATCCTCATATTTTTCAAGTTTCAAAAAGAAATGGTTGGAGGAATTCCTGTGGCCTATGTTATCTAGTGATTGCAGTGTTTCCTTCTCTTTTAATCTATAAATGCCCTCTCCAGACCCCTATTCTAGTCTATATAGAAAACAATAAATTCCTGCCGTTACTAGTTGGTTACCTAATGGTTTCAATGGATCCTGATTGATTTTTGGGCTGTTAATAAGGAATAATTTTCAGAAAAAAGTCTACAAAAATTCAATGAAATTGCATCCACACAGGGAGTTGAAACATGGCTTCTCAGTTGTTAGTCACAAACTCATTTTACTAGTGTCTAATCAAATTTTCTTATTAGTGCTTCAAAGTAATCTAATTTTTGTTAGCAATATAGATATACATTTATATTCCACAAAACATGGAAAAAAATTTGCTCAGACTGAGTAGAAATAAACAGTTTTGATGAAAAAACTTGCACTTTTTCTATATTTAATACTGCTTTCTTTGAAGGTATTGTGCTTTATATTGTTCTAGGATGCTTTTTTACAGATGGAGAGAATAACTAAACAAATTATTCCCAACAATAGAACCAGAAAAGAAAATCCATATTTCACCTATTATTTTCAGCTCTAAATACTAGAGAGAAAGTGTTTTATCTAACCCAGATGATTTATGTACAAATTATAAGGTATTAAGTATAACGGTTGAAGTGCATTCCAACATATGAGTAGCACATGGAGATTCTGATAAATCAAAGGAATTCTACACACCTACGTTTAATTCATAGAGTATTCTAAAGACTTCTAACAAAACTGATTAAATCCATTAACAGCTATTTTGTTAACACAGTATCCAAATATAGAGAGCACTAAAATACATTGACTAACTGATTTAAATCTATCAAAGCAATTTCTATTTGTAGAGTAAATCTAAGGTTTTCCTCTTTCAAAAAAAATCTCTGCTTGTTAAGGTAATGTTCCCAAGTACACAGAAAGTATAAGAATGAAATATGATCTCCAGACAATATGAAGCAACTGCTCTGGATGTTGTGGACGTGCCTGTTCCAATTATTGTAATAGGGAAGACTTCTGAATTTCTTTTAGAATGTAAATAGTCTGAGTTCACTTGCTGGAGTTATGCTTCTCCCCAGGGACTACAGAGGGAGCAGAAGATATGTTTTACCTAATTTAGATAAACTAATTTAGGTTTCTCAGGAAGTTTTCAAAGCCTGATGAATTCAACATTTTGCAGAAACACTTCTGGATCATCCATGTTAAAAGTTGATTTGTTCCAAGAAAATTTCAGCCAGGTAAGAGATTTCTCTTACACGCCTTTTATCCAGTTTCCTATGACTCATGTGGAGTAAAAAGCTAAGTTCCTCCTTTTC
The DNA here is from genome assembly GCF_003984885.1 of Neopelma chrysocephalum. Classification (NCBI taxonomy): domain Eukaryota; kingdom Metazoa; phylum Chordata; class Aves; order Passeriformes; family Pipridae; genus Neopelma; species Neopelma chrysocephalum. The sequence goes on along the minus strand of NW_020897694.1, from coordinate 16,636,129 downwards.
TGACTGAAGCATATATTATAACCTATACAACACCACTTGTTTTTAATAGGCTTTTCCTCTGGGTTCATCCTAATTCCCGTCCATGTCAGTAGGAGTGATGTGAACATATGGTTAGAGTCAGCTTGAGAGAGGGCAGCAATTCTCATGCCAAGTGAACAAGATTTTGCACCACATTTCAAGCATTTCATGGATTGGGTGCTGTCAGAGATGCTATGCACAGCATTGTTTGCAGTATTTTGACATTGCATGGGGTTAACCCGGAAACACAGACAAACCATTCAGCATTGCTGAAGGGTGAAACCTTGCAGTCTGAGTAAGTTTCCAGCAGAAGGATGAGATTTAGCTGAACTAATTTTCTCATCATCTGATAGACTACTTGAACAAAATTGCTTCATTTGTGCAGAGAAATCAGAATGTCTCTCTTCTCCCTCTTAAGGTCTATGGGTGCTAGCATGGGGAGAGTGACTTTGGTCAAAATTAAAACTGTGAATTTCCAGACTAAAGGTAGCCATTTGTGAAAGGTCCTGGATGACTCCTTATTTCACTGCATTCTATTCTTGAAAGAAAAATTACTTTTTTTCTTTTACTTCTCCAGTAGATGTTCCCCTTAAAATAGCCACAATCTTTAGAAAATGGAAGTTGCTTGTTATAGATCTGTTATCTCTCTTCTGGGCCATCAAGTATGTGGGTTTTTTTTTCAGACTGACTGCAAGTTATTCAGGATTTTTAAATTTGCATGATTCAATATATGCTCTGTAGTGCTGGAGCCTTTTTAAACATGGGATGATTCCAGGAACACTTTGAAAAACCAGCAAGAGATAGCCTGGACACTTGCTGTCCTTCCTATGGGCTTACTACTGAACTGGGGAAACCCAAACTTATCATTTAGGTAGAAAAACACTGAGATAAAAGGAATAAAATCTTACCCTGAAGGAGGAGCATAAAGGACAAGTGAAGAATATATTTTAGAATTCAAACATTTATCGATAGCTGTCAAGATAGTCATGTCTACATAAATCAAACTATCAAAGTCATTGTGTCCTACCCATAATAGATTAACTCCAGAGATTTGAATACTATTCCCATCTGGAATAATATGGGGTTTATCCCTAAAGTCAAAGATCTTTGAAAAATTTATTCCAAGTGGTGTTTAATCCAAGTACTGATGTCACAGAGATAGATAAGAAATGAATTTTCCAGTTGAGAGTGCAAGCCTCCACAAATTGAAATAAGTACTGTTTTCTTGAGGGATTGTGATAGTAAGTCTCTATGCCAAATATTTGATCTGTTCTGCTCTCTTGCAAAATACATACTCTGCATAAAACACTCTCTGAAATGGGACCTGGTTGTCCAGATGAATACATTATTCCACTGTGTGGAGAAAGGCTGATCTAGAGGCAAATTACTGAGTGTAATTTATTCCATATCCTTGCTGGAATAACTTGTGCTCCTGAGCCTCCTCAGATGTGTAGTCAATAGGGAACTCTCTGGCTACATGAGGTTTCTTAATACATCTTTCAGCTAAATCAGAGATTCAAATGCAAAATCCAGCACTCAGGGAGATCATCTGAATTTGTGATGCTCCCTGGAGAACTGAAGGTCTATAAACCAATGAATGGATTACAATGAGATGTAAATTCAGTATTTCCAACTCTGGGAGAAATGATGATACTCCAATATTTTTCAAGCTGTACTTATCTCCCTCAGTCAAATAGTAGCACCTCTCAGCATTTATCAAGTCTGTAATGTACTTTTGAAGAAATTTTAAGAGCTGATTGTATTTAAAAGTATAGTTTTGATATATTTTTTTAAACTGTCTTAGTATTAGGAACTGCCTCCTAATTCCAAATGTGCTGAACTGAATATTATCACTGAATGTCAGTAATGTGCTGAACACTGCTATGCAGGTTTACTTTTTTTATCTGTTACAATGAAATAGTTTTTAAAGATTCATTCTAGACTTGATGAAATACCTTAAGTGAAACAGAAGGTAGAAAGGGGATATTTGTTCCTTAATGGTGTCTGTAGCTGAAGACATCTGCAGATAGATCAAGCAACTAGTTGGAGAAAAGAGCTACTGAGGTAAGGAATAGAAATTGTTCACTTGTAGTTTAAGGTTGAGGAAGGGGTACTCTATTAATTCAATATTTTGTAAAGTATGTGTAAAAGTTATGTAATTTGAGATATGTTGTTGTCCTCCCACTGTTTAAGTAAGGTTGAACAAATTGGGTCAAATTAGAAGTGAGATCTCCTCAGCCCTAGGTAAACTGCTGCAGTGCAGTAGTTGATCTTTCTTCTCCTATTTCTCCCCCGCTTTTTCAGTACCAAAACGGTGTGATAGTTTCAGCTATCAGATTTGTACTTGTCAGATCAACCCTTTTACTTCAAACTTGTCTCCATTCCAAAGATGTTGTTCAGCCTTTTTTTCGTCATTTCCAGGCTCAGCAGCAGCACAGAGGAGCCCCTCAGCTGCCCTTCATCACCATATGAAAGAGAACAGAAAGCATGTGTCTACCTTACTGATTGGTGCCACGCACAGACAGAAGGACTGGGACTCAATTTGCTGCAGTATGCCAAGGCTCTTGGATCTTGTCTCTCTCCTGGTGTTGAAGCTCACACTTGGTGCAAGTGTAGGCACACATCATGCAAACATAAAGAGTTGTAGGACCTTAAACCAACGTTACAAAGAGAGTGTATATACTCCCCTGTGACACTGCTTCCTCTGTGGTTCCACAAGGAAGCAACCAAGTCACACAAATTCATGGTACATGTCCATGTTTACTGCATGACTGCAAACACAGGTGCTACATTCAAAGATTTCAGAAGATGTTTTATAAAAAGGAAAGTGATTGACATCATGAAGTTTACCACTGACACATGTATGTGATGAAAAGCTCAAAGACTACTTAATTTTACTTCTGTGTTATGCCACTAATGGCACTAATTTACAGACCAAGCTTTTATCTCAGATACTCCAAAGAAGCTCTAGTTGACTAGAATGTGTACACACAGTCTAGAATGGAGCCTTTGGCTATTGAACTTTCTGAGGGCTGTTATTGATTTTGTTCCATTTTACTATTGGAGGCAGTGAATTGAATTCTGACCTGAGCTCTACAGTAATGCCTTTGGTCTATGACACAAGGGCAAAGCAAGAGTTACAAGAAAATAGAATTTAAAACATAGTGTGTTCAAAGCACTGATTCTCTATGGTTATATATTCACCCTGGAATCAGTGATCAACACAGAAGCTCTCAATGTGAGTATAAAGATGTCAGAATCAGTTCCCTAATCTTGACACAGTTTAAATATTACTTCTGGCTAAGTATTACATCTGAACCAAACACATGAATTGAGCTTACAGACATGAGTTTGTTCCTGAGCTGATTCATGTCAGTTTTATAGTCGTAAACATCTTTTGATTTCAGTGGTGTTAATTCATTTTTTCAATAACTCAATGAGAACAGAATATGGAGTAGAGTCTTAGAGTGTCTGTTCAGAACAGCCAGTGAACTCCCTTGGTACATAAAGAAAAATTTCAATTTTCAGTATCAGAGACAAAAAATTAAACAAGTCAGGATACAGTAAACATCTTCAATGAAACTAATACAGAAATGAAATGGACAGCTCCTTGAATGAGAACATCTCTTTGAAAGAGCCAGTATTATATAGTACATGAAGGCTGTTATTGCTATTTCCACATAAGATAAGCGTTGTATACAAGAGCCAAGACATTAAACTAATTTTACTAAGATCCCTTTATGCTAAATCAGATAGGAGGACAGATTTGAAAAAGATGTAAATGGCATATTTTTAATATTTTCTCCCTCAAAAAATTTCTGAGGTTAAGTTAAATGAAGAAATAAGAACTGGAAGGTTGATGGAAGGTTAAAATATTCACAAAATAAACTTGATTTATTCAAGCTTTTCGAAGGCCCAAGAAACATGTTTAATGGGATCCGAAAGACTTGAAAAGAAACCTTATTGTGGTGCACAGCAAAGTAATGAGGGAAAAAATCTCCATATTTCTTCAGCCTCTAGCTTACCTCTCACTGTGGGGAATCTTGCTGTGAAGAGATTAATCACTGCTGCTTAATAGTATCTCTGCTGGTTGCTCCAGTATAGCAACTAGCTACATAATGCAGCAGATGCATTCTTCTTTTAGTATAACACCTAGTGTACTCTGAATGTGCCAAAGGGTTTTCAAACTTACCATGATGCAAAACTGACCAGCAGATATTGTAAGCATGTCACCTGGCTCTCCAGAGAGAACAGATTCTGGAAGAAGATGAAATAATCTCTTTTGTCCCCTCTCCTTGCTTTTTTTTTCTAAATGGAGGAAGCAAACTAATGCCCCCTTATAAATCTAGCTAGCTACCAGGCTACTTCCAGAGCAAGGTCTCAGAGATTTTCCGTTTTCTGAAACTAGTCCTTACACTGAAACCTCATTAGGGACTTTGACTTCTTATCTTGATCTCACTCTTTTTTCTCTTCCATTTGTAGTACTTGATTTCCCTAGGAGCAGAATGGACATTTGCTTTGTTGCAGTAATTATTAATAGTTGGTTACATCCCATTCCTTGTCATCTGCTTAGCTCTCCTTGCCAACACCAAAACCTTTCTAGTTCCTTTCAGTCCTTATTGGACTAAACTCTCCAGACTATTTGCCTTTCCCTCATCTCCTCCATCTGCAGATCTATCAGTTTTGTCATCATTATCTTTAGTTGTTCGATGAAGAAATGTCCAACAAAAAAATCTTAACAAACTAGGTCTTGTATAAGATATCAAAGTAGGAGATTGGTACAAGGAAAACTACTTGGCCACAAACACATCCTTTCTAGGAGGGCAAAATCAACCCTCTTTTGAGTTTCTTCTCCTACCGCATCAAAACTTCAACAGCTTTACCTGAATGCTCTTCAGAGACTGTGGTTCAAAGGTTCTGCCTTTAAAGGGATTGCTGTTTTTTATCTTTGGCAAGAAAAATGGACAGGTTTATTTAAGTTAAATGCTTTTCAAAGATATTTCCACAGAAGCTTTCATCTCCTTTTGTTTTTGTTTATAATTTTCCCCAAAATAACTGCAGTGACACAAGAGCAAAGTCTTTTTGATCATTTCAGTGGTAGTGATGATGCAGCTTTGTGAACAGCAAGGCAAGTTGTCTGAAAAAGCCATCTTCTACTAGGAACAGCAGAGGAAATCGGGTAGAGCAACTGGCAGTTTTCTGCCCTCGTCAGTCACTTGTCACAGATCCTTCTCCAGCAGCTAAATAGAGGGTTGATAAACTGCTACCTTTGGGGACTTCCACCATGGAAACAATGACTGTTGCATAGGCAGTAGAGGTACTTAGAGTAAACTGGATGTTTAAATTCAGAGCAAAACCAAGCCTGAGGAAAGGCTGCTGGGTTTTGATCAGCAGAAAAGATGAACAGGTGGCTCCAGCTCTTTTTTTTTTCCAAGAAAATGTCATGGGAAGAGGATAGACCATTATGCTGTTTAAACAGCAGTAGTCAGCAAAGGTGAAATTCAGTTCCAGATTCTCTTAAACCAGAGAACACTTAAATGTAGTTGTGTGTATGTCATCTAGGTGTTTCAACTGCTATTATGTTCACTGTGGGTTCAGTAGAGTTGCCTAAAAATGAATGTATACTGACACATGAGACTTTCCAGGGTACCCTGCCTGCCCTGCTGCATCGTTTTTTCATAGGTCCTTTATCATATCTGTCAGCCTGTTGAGGAAGTCCAAGATACAACAGAGCATCTCAAACAAGGCTAGAAACCTATATTTAAATAACTGAATTTACTCTGATGATGTGGACCAGGTTTTATTAAGTAGAAAAGATGTATAGATGAATCTCACACATAGACACTTACACGTAAGTTTTGTTGAACTGAATCCCTCCCCTGATGCTCTCTTGATGGGCTGTTCCCTACTAGTGGCACAAAGCAACCAGCACTTTGTGGTTGGGTGAATATAAACAAAAAAGTACGATCCTCTGTCCAAACAGCAGAGAGAGCTCAAGCAAGGCACAACAGCAGGGATGCACAGGGTCTACAGAGGATACATGGAGAAAAAGAGAAGGTAAGTGAAGCCTTGATCTAATAATTGCATCATTCTCATGAGACATTTGTAGCCAGAGAGAACTTTAAGGAGAGGTTTAAAGGAGATTGGAGACTCAGTTTTCCAAGAGTGGAGGATCTTCTAAGCAACAACATGGAAATCTTGTGAAGCTGTTAACCTGAGAATTTACCTCAGCGTCTGGTACTCCATGCGAGGGATCTTTCTGGTGAAAAGAGGAAGCTTTGAAACTGATGTGACTGGCAAAATATTCCTATAGAGTGAGCCAAAGGTGGTCAAAATGTCAGGTAGGTATGCTACCTGCAGTGAGTATATTAGTGGAGAAACATTATGTTTGTCAAGCACATCGATTAAAAAGTAGGAACAATTTAGAAATAAAGTGATAAAAGGTTTCACTGTGTAAGTGGACAGGAAAGGCCTTATCTTCTGCTGTTTAAAAATAAAATCTCAATTATATTAGTTTAGATGACAGTACCTCAGCAGAGATCCAAGCTGAAGACTTGTTTATGGGTTTGAACAGTAAGTAGGATGATGGTGTTTTCCACAGCAATCAAGTAAGAAAGTAGCAGGGAAGGTGTGGGAGAAGAAAGATTAGAGAAAAATGCAAATAACCATTTTGCCTGTCTATTCAATTAACATCTAGGCCTACTTTGTAGCTTCCTGAAGCCTCAGTGTGGCATTTGGTAGGTGACAAACATTCAAAATAAGCAACCCGCCAACACTTATTCAGGTAGAAATTTCAAATATTCTGGTATGTATTTCTCCACTATAAATAACTTTCTGCAAATTCAGTGTCCTAATTTTGTGTTCCAGGTAAAAAAGGAAAAAAGAAGGAAACACTCCAACAAAAAGTTATACTTTTTGTTTTAATGTGTTGGTATTTGGGAAATTAAAGTACCCTATTGATATACAGGCAGGGATGCAAAATTGCTACCTCTTTTTCTTAAATCTCTTTTTTCAGTCTTCAAATACACATGTATTTAGTTAAGTCTTGCTCAGTTTTTTTTTTATATTAGAATTGGATATTCAATTACATTACTCCAAATTAGTTTTGTTACTCTAAAACCCTTGCATAGTTCTTATCTTACCCCTAATATAAAGATTCCGGAGATGGTAATTTTGTTGGTGTTTAAGTAAAAGCCATGAGGGAGACATGCTTGGTCTTTCTTGACTGTTCATAGGTTAGAGCAAAATTTGTGTCATTTTAATTTTGTTGCATTTAATAAACCACGAGCTCAGAGGAAGTGCTATTGTTTATGGCTTGTATATTTTAACTGCGTATATGCAAAATAGTGTTTCAGTTTTCTGGTACATAGCTGCTTGATTAAAAGAAACAACTTACAGTGGTGACTGTAGACATTTTACCTTGTAAATTGTGTTTTAGAATAACTGCAACAAACAACATGTTTACAGCTAAGAGATACTTATAAAAAACCCTGAAACTTTGATCATGGGGGATTTTAATTTCACAGATACTTACCGGGATAACAAGTATGCAAAACCTGTAAGGTGGGAAGCATGTTTCCAGAGGCAATGCATAATTGCTTACTTACTGAAGTCAGTTTATTGACTGAACTTCATGATCAGAGGCTCTTGACACCCAGTGCTAGAAAATTAGCCCATCTTGATAAATAGAGCAGGGCTGATTTATGGATCACAAATTCGCATTAAAGAAAAGAAAAGAAGATGCAATACAATTAGTTTTGGCTCAGTGGAAGTTTTGCAAAACTTGTAATATTATAAGGCGTGTTGATGCAGCTAACTACATAAATTAGGGATGTTTTTCTGGAAGATAAAGAGGTTTTCATTATATACCACAATATAAATTATAAGTAGAAGGAATAGCTTGTGGTAACATAAACAACTGAATGCTCTTGATGGAAATGATGCCAGATCTCATGACTGTGTAGGAAACCTGGAGCAGAAAAAAAATGGGAATTATTTAAGAAACAGTTGGACATGCTGCAGTTACAATTCATTCAGGCTAAGTCTCAACAGGGGGAATGCAACTCAAACAAGGTGCTTCAACAGAGTGACAATAACAACATTTTTTATATGTCTGCTTTGGGAAGGGGAGAGATTTATACTTACATTTTAAAAAAATTGTAAAAACTAAAAGATAATTAGAAGATCAAGAGTAGATGTTGACTAGCAGGTTGCACATAGTATTCCAAGTATGAACAAAGGGCTTTTTCACATATGGTATATTTGCAGCAGACAGCAAATAAAATGGAAACAGTCACTAAAAAGTAGTAATTGAGATTATCAGGCATAAGGAGTTAATGTGATGTATCAGGAAATAGTACACTCCTTCTATTGTTACCTTCTTTCTTGGATGGAATACAGAGAATAGTTGTCTTAAGATGAATTTCTGGGTCTTGGTTGATTTAGTAAGTTTGTCATTGATTTCAATGTTGCTGCTTGTGTGTTTAAGCCAAGTGAGGGCTAGCCTTTAGGATTTGCCATTGTACCTGTAATTACGTGGGTGAAGGAATATGGGAAAGGAGCTTCATAACAGCACAGCCACTGAAGCTTGACATGATACGGGAGCAGGTCATGATTCTGAAGAGAGTCTGTAGCTTCTTTAACTTCATGGTAAAAGTTCATACTTTTACAGTGTATTTCTGGAGAGCATGGAGTTTGTCCATACACCTTCACTGTCATGGAAGAATTAAGGCTTTGCATTATATATCTTAATGTTTTTGAATATGTAGAAATCAGACCTTTGGGTTACACACAGTATCATGGGGTTTTTCAGGAGGCAGTCCTTCATTTATATATTCACTCTTCAGCTCTGGTGGTTTTGGTCTCTATTTTAGGTGCAGATACATGTATTAGGGATGTGAATCACTTCACAGTTTCTGGCAATTTAGGTGTAGGTAAAAAATTGCACTGGAAATAGAAAATCCTTAATTTTCCACTGAAAATTCCTTATAATTTCTCGTACTAGGATATCATTACCTATAGAATAAGTTGAGCGTGACCTGAAACACTAGTCATTTGTCTGTTTAGGAACATTACATCTCAATACATATACCTCTTACTCCATGTATATACAGACCAAAGATAGGACCCTTTAGTATGAGATATCAAGTTTACATCTGCATTCCCAAATGAGAGACTGGGACAACAAGGACAAATAATGCTGTCAAAAGCACTCCAGTGTGCCAAGAGTGTAAAGCTGTAATGTAAAAGACGGAAGGAAGGAGACAAGGAAGGAGAACGCAAGAACAGGTTGGATTAAACAACATTTACAGCTTTGTATGACACAGGCTAGATTTTAAGTTTATAAGTGAACTGAATTCTGTTACTCCCTGTTTATAGAGCACGAAGAATTTATAATATGGGTCAAGAGGCGCTTACATTTAGCAGAACTTCTTCATGCCCAAAAAATTATTGTAATGTCAGGTGGATACTGCTATGTGTAAAGGCATAAAATTGTAAAATGATAAATCTCTTGCTTTTTCATTTACTTCTCCGTTCTTACAGACTATCTTTGGAAATTCATATGTAATTAGTTGCTCTTTATTATTCTCTCTCTAATCTTTACTTATCTATCAATGTTGCTAAACAATAAAAAAAAGACACAAAAGCATTTCAGCTGAAATATAGCAAATTGATCGCTTGGATTCATTCAAAATACTCATGTATTCTGTGGCTGTGGTTATACAAAAGATCAGTCATCATCACTGACATGATGACTTTGGCATGTTCCTACCAAAGCCTTAAAATCAGTAAGGAGCATGGAGTACCGTTAAGGGTCAAATTTTCAAGCATTCTCACCACTTTTCATTTCAGAATTGAGACTCATCATTGACCTTTTCCTTTGTCTCTTTTACTCAGCAGTATTTTTATCTGTTAGTGCAAGGTTGATCACAACATGCCACTGTTGTATTCTGGGCATGAGAAAATAAACCTCTCAGATTAGATATGACGCTACTTTCTCTGGTGCTTGAAAAAAACCCCAGAACTACACAAAGACTAACTTATGTAGGAAGGCAAGGTAACAGTGGAGAATGTTATTCTCTTGATAGGAGTAATACTATTTAGGTTGACAAATTTGTTAGTTCTGCTGAAAAGAAGACCTCACAAAGTCCGTAGTTGTTCCCCTTGAATTTGATCCACTGGGATCCCTGGACAAATTACTGTTCCCCTTTTGTGCTCAACTTCATTTGTGGAAGGGGGATAGTGGAAGGATAAGGTATTATGAGTCCATATAGTGAGCCTCAACTATGAAAAGAATGAGGGCTGTGAAGCACCTGAGCACTGGGTTCATGAAGTAGCATATGCAAACAGAAGTTCTCAAGTTGGGCAAAAAATGTGCTGTTCTTCAGCTTAGAGATTAATCATGTTCATTTCTTTCCTTCTGTGTAAATTGAAATTTTCTGCAAATATGCAGTTTTGCATTTTATTTTAAAACACAACTTACATTTTTGTTTTATATTTGCACACTTTAGCCTTTGGAAAAAAAGTTTCTTCTTCAACATGACCATCATTGTTATGTCTGAGACTGTGGGAGTGGTTAATACAGTATCTCAGGACCAACTCATTTTATTGGGAAATCCAAAAGTAGCTCTGTTTTCAAGTTTTATTTTAGCTTCTAGTGGGTTAATATAATGACAAATGTTTGTAACAATAGTAAAAAAAATTTTGAGAAAAACTTTTTCACTCCAGAAATAGTTAGCAGAATAGAATAGGAGTTCACTACTTTGTATAAAGCTGTCTCCTAAGGTATTTTTGTTTCTAACAAAGGATTAAGGTGTGCCCATGTGAATTCCATCACATATCTCTTATAATAGTAAGGCTATGTTAAGGATAAAATGGCAACCATCTTGCTGGTTCAGCCTACTGGACGGCCACCACAGTGCTTAAGTAAATTACTGTGTAACAAAGAATGGGACATACTAAACTCTGATGAAGACAGGAAGAAAAGTACACATATACGTATATGATGATAGAGCAGAGCTATGCTGTGAGCACAAGGCCAGCAAAACACAGCGATATCATTCAGCTGGAAATCATGTCTGTTCCAATATGTATTCACTGCAGCAAATGTGGCTTAGTAAAACTTTTATTCTGTAAGGAAACCTTCATAAATACAGGGCTTCTGCATTTTACTTGAACTACTACACAAGCGCATGTTGTTGAAATATAACTTTAAATAGCTTATGAAGACATCTCTATGAATTCAAAATTACTGTACTTGCAGAAAAAGCAACAATATCCATCTGTAAATCCTTTAATCATAAGCATTAAAGAATAGTTCTTCAGAGAATCACAGGCTGCTGACTAAAGTTTACATTTTCTTGAGTTGCTTCTGGTGCTGCTAGCTATTTTTCTCATACACATGATGCTAATATGAAGTGACACTTGCACCTGTTGTCACCATCTTATGGTAATTAGCATAGTGCCCTAAGTAGTAGCTGGGCCATCACATCCAAACATAAGCCATTAACATATTGCAGCTGTCATCAGTAGGGAAAGCTAATGGAGTTAGTGAATTTGCACACTACTGCATACCTTGGCTCAGCTAGCATAACTCCCCATATTGGGGTCATTGGGGATAGGAAAAAGAAATGTGGGATGTAGCCAGTCAGGAGTGAAAGAATACATTTTACTGCAGGTTTACTTTCATGTATTATGCATGTCCTTCAAGGTCACTGCATGATCATTTATAAGATTTTAATGAGATATCAAAGTGGAATGGATGGAATGTAATTAATGTGATCATACAGAGAAGATACAGGTATAAAATAGCATGCATGAGGCAGTCAACAAAAAGTGGGAGCAGCAGAGAGAAAAGGACTCTTTGGCCAGATTTCAGCCAGTAAAATAATTTTTCTACCCTACTTTCAGACACTTAACATCCTGTCAAACAGTTTTCCCCAGATAACAGTGAAATAATGGAGGGAATTAGAGAAAATGCATTCTGCTGCTGTTCTTTGAATATAGGCTACCCACACTTTCCTTCTTTGAGGGAAAATAGGTGGTTTGTAGCTAAAAGTATCCTAGTCCTACAGAAACATGACATTTGTTGTCATTATATATGATATGAATTATATTATATTATATATTTTATTTTTTTGATTCCTCTTGCTGATAGAGTCTCTGGCAAGCCTGGACTAAACTGAAAATTCAAAATATAAAAGAACATATTTTTAAGTACTTTTCTAGAGTCTTTTCTTTGTGTAGGTGACAGAGAAGGCACAGGGACTTAACAAATCCCTTAATAAGAAGAGTTCCTTAGAAGTTTTCCTAAGATTGCTGGTTTTCCCCAGCCTGTTTCAGTTTCACCTTCTTCTTGCCACACAAACCCTTTTGTATAAAGACTCTCCACTTTATAGATAGACTTTCTTTCCTTTTTTTTTGGGGGGGGAAGGGAGAGAGGACTGCAAATCAGTTTGGTGATGGCTGTAATCACAGTCCCCATCAGTCCTCACTGTCTGTGCTGGGCTAGCACTATTGCTTCTGCATAGGAGCTGGCATAAATGCTGGTGAGCAAGGGGCAGGAGACACCAACTTGGCAGCACAAAAGGCAACCCTATCTAGGTAACTAAATTAGAGACTAACACTGCCTCACAAACTCATCCCACTTTGGCCTTTGGTAAACCACACAAACGAACATTTTCAGATGTGGATGAGTAGTTATGCACTTAAACCTTCCTGTGGAAGCAGACACCTTCTATGTTTTCTTATATATTCTTCACTTTGCCTTTTTTCTAGAAAGGTCTTTCTACAAATACAGTTGTTTGGAAAACCCCATTTTAAGCCTGAAGTGATTCCAAGGACTCTCTCAGGATTTATTCTGTGAGTAGGACATGGAACCCTTAAGTATGACATCTGTTGTTGAATTCATGACCCCAGACACTGAATGCTCCATTGGAAACACAAAACATCTTCAATTTGTATTACTAAGGTTTACAGTCTGAGCCATTTGAAAAGATAAATGTATAAAAAAAATCTTCACTGTACGTAAAATGTTCAGTGTAATATTCATTTTTGAAAGCAGTAGATATTTTCCTTCTACTTAGAACTTTTTTCATTTTCATCTATTTCTAAATACCTTTTATATTTTTTAAAAATAATTTTAAATATTCTTTATTCTCACAAAATAAAGCAAATTGCTTTCCCCCATCCTCACAAAATGATTAAAAACCAAGAAAGAAATATTTTAACTCTAAAAAGGAAATGAGAATGTGAACTCAAGCAAATAAAAGGGTTTTATCAAAACAAGGTTATTTCAAAGATTTACAAATATGTATGTATATTTCTAAGTAATTTTTATTAATTGCTGGACTGAACTTGCAAGTAAATACATATATAGCAGATTACTTATTAGTTAGTAGAGTATATACTTTTTAAAATTGTTTGATTTTCAAGGCAAGCAGCTGTCCAATCTTACCTTCTAAGATATTTGTTCTGGGAAGAAGAGCTACTGAGAATGTCACAAAGAATAGGATGCAATGAACAGAAGCTCCTAATAGGGATTCTGGGGAAAAATGATGAATAGAGTATTTTTCATGTACATTCTTTGTTTCAGTCTTTTTCTTCTTCACCTCATTTTTTATTTTTCTTCCTTATCTTTTCCCTATTTTTTTCCTTTCTTAGCCTTCTCTCAGCACTGCTTCCTGTTCTTAACCTACACCTAATCTTTATTTCTCTCTCCAACACTATATTGCCACTGAAATATCTGTCTAGAGCCACGACTTTGCTAGAGGTAATGGAAAAGAGGAAAACGTGGGTAGTAGCTCTCTTCCTGCTAAAGGAACTGTATGTGGAAGGCCAGTTTAGCCCACAACAATGTCCATGTAAAAGTGCTTACAGAGAGATGCCTTAGAAAAGTCATTTCACACAGGACCGGCATATAATGTGGTTCCTGAAGTAAAATGCACTTTTCCAGTAGCAGCTGGTAGTTCCAGCAGCTCCCTAATCTGTGACTCCCTCCAGTGGCTGATCTACCATAGTTTACAAAACCAGATTTACAAACTTTTTTTTCCATGAAGCTGGCTATGGCAGAGGCTAGGCAAACAATGCTGCCAAGAAAATGATGAATGGAGGCAAGGGACAAATAGAAGCAAACCCCTTCATTTTTGATATCTGTTGTCACAGAGGACCAGAAATGAGAAGCGCCCTTGTGATGCTCCACTGAACAAAGCCCCTCAGCCAGGTACTGTAAGAGACAGGCCAACCTGACATCCTTCTGTTGCTGCCAAAATCTCTTGCTGTTGCCTTGCATGAGGACATGTCTCATGTGCTAATTTTGAAGTTAACATGTTTTTTTTTTCCACAGGAGTTCATATTGTTCACCTGAAAATCCTAACTAGTGAAAAATTATGCAGAAAGAAGAGAAGGGTAATTTTTGAAGTGGGCACATGGCAAAAATTGAATATATGACAAAAACTTTCCAGTTTCTGTTTCTGAGCCTATATAAACAAACGAGATTTTAAAGAGAGAGTAATCTTCAGAAAGTCAAGATAATATCGGGCCTAGAAAAATCAAACAATTTAAAATTCATGAAGGTACCATCTTCCTATTTATAAAAGGTTAAGTTCCCCTAAGCTATGAAAGAAAAACACCCTCTGAAGACCTGGGAAGGTAGTAAACACTGGTGGCAAGTGACAGGAATTGATCCTGCTTTTCTGTGCCTGTCATGTCTCTAAATTTTATTTCCACCATTTCTAGAGTACCGTGATAAGAGGGGCACAGAGAGGAAAACGATAGAGCTGAGGCAAGACTATGGCCCGAGGGCAATGGTACCTGGGTCTCTGACTTTTTCTCAATTAGTAGGTCTCATTGCCTGACTGTGAGATGCGCATCTAACTGGGGACTTAGACTGTTGCAAGGTATTGATTAGCCATAATGTGAAGTCAAATCTGAATAAGAAAGCATTGTGATCAAAAGCCTTTCATTGGAGACAGTATGCCCTCTAAGTCAAGGGTCTGCAGAATCTGATGAGCTCTGTTTCCTTTTTGTCTGAGAGAGATTTCCATGGTTTACTCATAAAGGCTCTCTTGATAGGAATGTCCAGTGGACCCTCTGTCAAAAAACCTGATGTCTCAGATTTGACAGGTGCTTGTTAGTTTTTCATCCCAGATCACTCAACATGCACACAAAACTAGAACAGATGATGGCTAATAATGCTAAGTTGACTGCCTCGTCATTTTTGCTGGAAAATTCACTGATTCAATCACTAACATTAAATTGTCTGCATTAAAGGAAAACAAAGCATAGCCAACCATGAAACATATTGGTTTTCTGACTGCTAGGATTTACACAGCTCAATACAATTTTTCAATGCAATTCATTGCATTGCCTTGTTTGATAGGAAGAGTTTATCCAGATCACATATAAAACAAAATAAATTGCTGTTCTGTGAAAGAAAAAAGACAACAACAAAAACCCCTGCAACTGAGAAAATTGAGAGATCCATTTTAATTCATTTTGTCTTTTCATGGAAATTAGCTTTCTTCTCACTAAAAATGTTTTCAGGGAAAGAAATTATCCTCCACACCTTTACTTGAATGAACAATGTACTTTCAAACAGTTCCAGTCCACTGGGATGTCATATGAATGTGGATTTCTGCTCCATCCCTTGTGAGTTGGGGTTGGTTTCTCTCAAAGCTCAAGGGAGGATGGAGGCTTATTTTTATGGACTGCTCACATGAAGAATTTACAAACCAAGGGTTTAGGCCAACAGAAATGATGCATTTTGGTAATAATATCTCTGGGCATTGTTATAATAAAGTCCACAGTTTGTCTCTTCTTCTGTAGTTTGCAATCTAAACCCCAGGGCACAGCAGAATGATGTTATGATGGTGGACTGTGGGACTCACTGGAGGTAACAAGAGTTGCTATTGATAAGGGTGTATGAGAACACCGGAAATGGGACAAAAAAAAGATGAATGTTTTTGCTGAATTATATCTCACATTATACATTCTTAGGTATTTTTGAGCCAATTAGTGAAATGAGTGCTCACTCTGAGATCTTATAAATTATATTTTATACTTGAATAGCCTTCTCTTGTACTTGCAACATTTCTTGCTTCCAGGGAGCTGCCTGTCCTTTATATCAGGAAAAAACAACCAAAAGAAAAAAAAAAAAATCCTTCTTCCCCACCTCCCCTTCCAGCACTGATGAAAGACCTTTCCAAGGTATCACCCAGACAGGATGGGATTAGGGCTCAGCCCCTTTCTCTGCCCAAAAGGATTATAATATTAGTCTCCCTTCCCAAGGAGCACCCCAACCACAGGTGTATGAACTGTCAGTCCTACCACAGAGCTTTCACATTTGTATGCGTTGGCACAGGCACTGTTCTGGGGCCAGGGCAGCCCCCATCAGAGCAGGGACTGGGGGTACCTCATGCTTGTTCTAGTGACTGGGAAATAAATTACCTGACAAGAACAGAAACCAAACAAGGGCAATCAAAAAAAAAAAAACCAGAGAAGCAAAATTAATCAATCCAAACCATACATGAGCTGTTCCTGGTTCAGGTACAGAACTGCAAAAGCCTCGTTAAAGAACTTTTGGTAGCTACAGTAACAGGTGTGCGATTCCTGGCAGACACATTCAGGGACAAACACACAGGGCAAAGAACAGAGAGAAAGGAGAAACAGGTTGCTCTTACAAAACTGGAGATGAGACAGAGCCTTGAAACACAGGCAAGCAAAACATGATTTGTGGTGTCCAGACACAAAGGGACAGCGACAGAAAAACCTTGCAGTGGTTCCAGGATGAAAACCCTCTGAGGTATTCAAGACAAGGCCCTATTACAAGATGGTTTGCACTACTGCCTTCAAGATGAGCCAGTTGAGTTACAGCAATCCAGTGCAGCACTGCAGGCTTGGTGCATGTGGCTGAGAAGCTGCCTAGTGGAAAAAGACCTGAGAGTGCTGGTTGACAGCCAGCTGAACATGAACCATCAGTGTGCCCCAGTGGCCAAGAAGGCCAGTGGCATCCTGGCTTGTATCAGAAATAGTGTGGCCAGCAGGACTATGACAGTGATTACCCCCTTGCAGTCAGCACTGGTGAGGCCACACCTCAAATCCTGTGCTCAGTTTTGGGCCCCTCACTCCAAGAAAGACACTGAGGGCCTGAAGTATGTCCAGAGAAGGGCAGTGAAGCCGGTGTAGGGTCTGGACACAAGTCTTATGAGGAGCGGCTGTGGGAACTGGGGTTGTTTAGCCTGGAGAAGAGGAGGCTTGGGGGAGACCTTATTTGCTCTCTACAACTATTGAGAGGAGGTTGTAGCAAGGTGAGTCGGTCTCTTGTCCCAGAGAAGTGACAAGTGACAGGATGAGAGGAAATGGACTCAAGTTGCCGCATGGGAGGTTTAGATTGAATTTTAGGTAAGGTTTTTTCACAGAAAGGGTTATCAAGCACTGGAACAGGCTGACCAGGGAAGTGGTGGAATCACCATTCCTGGAGTGTTCTAAAGGTGTGTGGATACAGCACTTAGGGACATGGTTTAGTGGTGAACACAGTGATGCCAGGTTAGCAGTTGGACTTGATGATCTTAGAGGACTTTTCCAGCCTAAATGATTGTAGGATTCTGTGAAACGTCTCACCTTCTCCCCAGTGATGTTTTCCATCACAGGAAGACAGTCTGTATGGGTCTTTTCCATCTATATTCCAACAAATGGCAAAAGTGAGTGACTTCTCCAGGCCTTCAGCCCTCATTGCTCACAGCACTCTATTTCCAGCCCTTCCCAGCACAGCTCAAGGTTGTGAAAGCATAATGGATCCCAAAATATTTCTTGCTGCAAAGTATTCGTTGTGGTAAATGTCAACTATAGCAATAAGGCACCAAAGGCTGTGCATTAGCAAGCTATTAGTGCATGCTGAGAGTGCTCTGGTTGCCTTCTAATGCACACTGCAATAGCCATTATGTAGTATGACTCATTATTTTTACATTTATTTCACATTTTAAAAAATTGTTTTCAAAACACTTTTGCACAATTTCAGGAGATGTGTTTTTTCATAAGGAAAAAAGTAGCCCTTATGAACAAAATGTGAAGAGAAAATGGTAGGCAGAGATAGTCTTCAGTGCTTCTGAGTAAAGCTGAAATTGACTGATTCTTTCTTACCTCACTCCCTTTTCTTGTGTTTTTTTGACTAGCATAGATCGATCTCTCCTCACAGAGTCATCCTTCTGCCTTTACAGTTTCAGTTTGCAATAGTTTTATTTGATTAAAAATAGCACTTTGGCAGGTACATGACATTAGGTTCCTGTGTTTCACACCAGAAAAACGCAAAATGTCCGTAAAAGTAATACCTTGATGCTGGAAAGCAATGTATGTCTTCAGAGGGGGAAGACATCACATGTTCTTTCCTTTAGCTTCTCATTTCTGCTTCTGTCTCATAATTTTCTTTGCTTATGTCCCATCCCCACAAAAAGCTGAATTTTTTGCTCTTTGCTGCCTTTTTGTTTTTGGATATTGAATTCAACAGTGTGAAAGCCATGCACAAAATGTAGTATAGGTGTAGACAGGTTGCAATTACAACTGCTAAGCCTGCTAAGGAAAATAAGGTTATGATCAATTAGGCTAGGATTAATTCTGCCTAACTTTAAACACCTAACTGAGGTGTTTAAATTAGGACTGTAATTGCCCTAGGCTGCCTTAGTAATAAAATGAAGGTTAGATGCCTCCTAAATATGTTTCATCCAACCTAAGGGCTAAATCATCTTCTTTAACTGACAAGGCTTTACTTGACAGTGCTTCTAATTTTATCAGCTAAATGATACGGGTAATCTGACTTGGGATGAATCTGGGCCCTTTTTTTCCCCAAGCTTTGCTACACTATTTAATGGTTTGGTACCTACAGTGTGAATATATATTCTTAAAACCCTAGCTGTCTCCATAATACTGGAATGTCAAAATAATGGTGTATTTTACTGTTGATATCTGAGTAAAATTCTATGGGGTCCTTTGTGAAAATGCCCTGGAGAAAGGATGTTTAAAGAACAGATTGGAAAAAATATAGAAACTTACAAGGTATTTGGCACCGGAGCATGTAAAGATCACAAAATTCTTTGCAAAACAATTGAGCATGAGAGTGGGAGAAGGTTGTACTGAAGTGCTGAAGCCAATTTTTGAAATATAGGAGAGTTTAAATACATATGGAATCAGACACTGCTACAGAATAAAACTGACACTGAAGGAATATTCAGTGTTATGTTACAGCCTCTGAAAACATAGCAAATGTCAGAAATTCCTCTTTTAAAGAGTCCTCACTCTTGTTCAATAACTTCAACTGTCAGAGTGTGGAGCTGTATCAAAAAGGGTTTCACAGAATCAAAAGGTTTGTTTCCTAGCAACTCTGTCAACAAATTTAAATTGCTGCATATCATGGCTGTACCGTAATCATTTGCATGCAAGATTTGTAAACACAGATTTTCATTGTGAATCCTGTTGTCATGGCTGGTAGGGAGGCAAAAGCGGACAAATTCTCCAAGGCAGGGGCAATACTGGTACCAAATCAAAAGATGCAAGTCAAAATAAAAGGTTCTGTGTAGCTCACTTGACCAAAATCTTTTCTAGTTTACTTTGCTCATGAAGTGCAAACTGCAGAGGCAGCAAAGCAAGCCATAGATGTAGCACTGCAGCAGTCCACAAAGTCAAAAGACTGAATATTCCTTTTGTGATAACAAACATCGAGGATGATATTTTGCACCTTGTTTACACAGTAATCCAGAGGCCCAGCTGCACTGCAAACAGACACATGTACACTAGCTTTAAATAAACTTGTTTAAATGGTTTGTTATACCAGTAATATTATAGCTGAGGTGATAAGTGACTTGGCTGCTGGGCATTCACCTGGAATCGGGATTGGCGAAATGCTTTTACAGCCTGAACTCAAGGCGGTGCTGGTACAACTGCTGTTCTAGGGGCTTCAGATCTTTTCAGATATGACTCATGTGTACCTCAGGGAT